>NW_019154129.1:13004963-13005400 GCF_002288905.1 Enhydra lutris kenyoni | reverse complement strand
ATAGAATAGTAAGAATTAACCATGAAAGGCACCTGGGTAGCTCAGTTGGTTGGGTGTCTGCCTATGTAATAATATAATAAATAATATAATAATAGTGTATAACAATTATAATAATAACTATATATAATAATTATTATATAATATTATATAATTATAATTTTATATATAATATTTTAATAGAATTATATATATATAATATAGTATAGGCTATATTACTCTATTAAAATTCTATTTTCTCGGGACGCCTGGGTGGCTCAGTTGGTTAAGCAGCTGCCTTCGGCTCAGATCATGATCCCAGCGTCCTGGGATCGAGTCCCACATCGGGCTCCTTGCTCTGCGGGGAGCCTGCTTCTCCCTCTGCCTCTGCCTGCCATTCTGTCTGCCTGTGCTTGCTCGCTCTCTCTCCCTCTCTGACAAATAAATAAAATCTAAAAAAA
>NW_019154129.1:12960200-13004863 GCF_002288905.1 Enhydra lutris kenyoni | reverse complement strand
TCAGGCTCCTTGCTCTGCGGGGAGCCTGCTTCTCCCTCTGCCTCTGCCTGCCATTCTGTCTGCCTGTGCTTGCTCGCTCTCTCTCCCTCTCTGACAAATAAATAAAATCTAAAAAAAAAAAAAAATTCTATTTTCTCAAATGGCAACACTTATCTCAAACAATTTTCCCACATCAGTCAGACGCACTGCTTCCTGCGTGCGATGGTGAAGAATGGCAGTCATACAAGGCATCCTCGCCTTAGTTCCAGCCCAAGCCTGCAGGCCTGACGTTTGTGGCAGTGTCTGACTAGTTCTCTCCTCTTGAAAAAGACTCCTGCAGTTCCTTGTGTCCCACCACCATTCGAACAACACTACGTGCCAACTCACTGCGGGCTCCCTGTGTTCCAGACAGTCTGTTAAGCACTTCCTTCGTTTGATCTCTCGCCACGACTCTCCATTGCATTATCTCTCCCATTTCATGGATCGAGGCTCAGGGAGGTTAAGTGATTTGCCCAAGGATACATAACTGGGAAGCAGCTGAGTTGCGAGAGAAACCAAGGCTTCACTGAAACCAGCCTTTGTGCTGGATAATCGACTGCGTTCCCACATTAAAAAAAAAAAATTGGACATGTCTGTTAAATGGGCACATACCTTTTTAGCGATATTGATTTAGCCCCGTGATTGATTTCCACTCACTCATCCAATCAGCGGGTATTGACTGAGGGCCTGTGGTGTGTCCCAGGCACTGGGGGATGTGAAGGTGAACAAGTTAGACAAAGTCCAACCCTGTGAGTGTGACCAGGGTGGGGGCATGGTGACAGTAAGGGCGACGACAAGGGAAGGAGGGAGGGCCCCCTGCTGGTGATGAAGTGCCGTGAATGAGACACAGTGCACGTGGCCAGCAGGTGGTGTTCATGGTGGCCAGAGAGGGCCTCTGAGAGAAGGCTACTTAGGAACAGCGATCTGAAGGGTGAGAAAGAGTTAATCATGTAGGGAGCTAGGGGATAGCAAGTGCAAATGCCTTGCGTGATCCGGGGGTGGAAAAACGCAGAGTTGCTGGAGCATGGTGAACGGGCAAGGGCGCTCACAGATGGGAGGGTTAGGAGACAAGGTCAGCGGGTGGTTGAGACCTGCTCACGGTCTTAAGGACTTTGACTTTGTTCTAAGTGTGGTAGGAAACCACTGGAGGGAGTGACTTGATTGACTCATATTTGATCTCTCCTGCCGTCTGTGAGCTGCACTGACAGATTTTCTAGTACTGAGTCAACCTTGGAGTCTTGAATACCCTCCTCCATTTATATCAGGCTGTGTGAAACAGGCTGCCTAGCACGAGAGTAGATACGTAAGACATTAGAACATGGTATAGAGCCCAGGAACAAATACATATTTATATGACGTACATAGGAAGGCGTTTGGTAATGTGGGAAAAAAATAACATTTTAAATCAGTGGAAATGGTGTTGGGGCAAACTGGTCAGTCTATGAAAAATATACTTGGAGCTCTAATTCATAATGAGTGTAAAATTTGATTTCACTTTGGATTAAAGAATTAAAAACATGAAACCATGAAAACGGAATAAGAAAATATGGGAGAATATTTTAAAATATTCTTTGGGTGAGGAAGGCTTTTTTTTTTTTGAAGCAACATGTAAAATCTTAAAATCACAAAGGGAAGACTAACAGACTTGCCTTAATTTAAAATTTCCAAATAACAGTAAAAGCCATCAATATAATTGAAAAAAAAAAAAACAAAACTTGGTGCGCCCGGGTGGCTCAGTGGGTTAAGCCTCTGCCTTCCGCTCAGGTCATGGTCTCAGGGTCCTGGGATTGAGCCCCTCATTGGGCTCCCTGCTCAGTGGGGAGCCTGCTTCCTCCTCTTTCTCTGCCTGCCTCTTGCCTACTTGGGATCTCTGTCTCTCTGTCATATAAATAAATAAAATCTTTGAAAAAATAAAATAAAATTGAAAAAAACCTCAAGCCAGGAGTCACCCTTTGCAATATACATGAAAGAGCACTAATGTCCTGAACATTATGGAGAGCTCCTGTAAATCACTAAGAAATTAATAAGTAACTAAATAGAATTATGGACACAGACAGATACTTATGGACACAGAAATAGAAAAAAGGATACAGATAATTCAGAGAAGTGTAAATGCCCAGGGCATTGAAAAGATGCTCATTCTCACTAATGATCAAGAAAATATCAAAACTAGGAACTACTATTTTTCGTCTGACAAAAATTTTAATGACCTAACAGGCTGCATTGGCGAGAATGTGGGAGTGGTAGGAATCTAAACAGAGTTGGTGAGAAGGTAAATTAGTACGATTCAGGATTATATTTTGGCATTATCTATTGCTGTTAAATATCTTCTGACCGAGAAGTTCCACTTCTGGGAGTTATCCCAAGTAATTAAGTGGATACGTGCACAACGATGTGACCACAAGGATGATTCCGAAGCATTCTTTATAATAAGAAGTTGAATGGGAAATAACCTAAATTTTTGTTCAAAGAGGTTTGGTAAAATACAATGGAAAACTCTCTGGCCATAAAATATAAGGTCAAACTGGAGAAGCGTTCACAGTGTATTTTTTTTTAGCTGTGTCATAAAGGTTTTAATTACCTTTTTGAGGTATAATTTATATACAAAAAATGCACCCATTTCAAGCATAGAGCTAGATGAGTTCTGACAAATGTTTACACCCCTGTAGCAACTACCACACTCAAGACCTTGAACATTTCTTCCTCCCAAAAAATCCCCTCGTGGACCTTTGCAGTCTGTCTCAACCGCACCCCTCTGGCCCTGAGTCGCCGATCTGCTCTTTTTCTTTAAGATTAGTTTTGTCTTTTCTAGGATTTAATATAAATAGAATCATATGGATCTATGTGGTTTTTTTTTTTTCCATTTAAAAATTGTGGTTAAATAGGGGCGCCTGCATGGCTCAGTCATTTAAGTGTCCAACTCTTGATTTTGGCTCAGGTCATGATCTCAGGGTTGTGAGGTCAAACCACACCTCCGGCTCCAACTCTTTAAAAAATAAAGATTTATTTATTTGAGGGCGAGAGTGCGTGCGTGAGTGTGAAGGGGGAGGGCAGCAGGAGAGAATCCTCAAGCGGACTCCCCACTGAGCACAGAGCCCCATGACGGTCTCGATCTCATGACCCTGAGATCATGACCTGAGCTGAAACCAAGAATCCAACAGTCAGTCGGCTGGGCCACCGAGGCACCCTCTTGCTTTTAGTTCTTGAGCGTATACCCACAAGTGGAATTTCTGGGTCATTTGGTAATTCTTTTTTTTTTTTTTTTTTTAATTTTTGAGGACCTGCCAAACTCTTTTCCACAGTAGCTTTACCATTTTACAGTCCCACCAAAAGTGCATAAGGGTCCCAGTTTTTCCGCTTTCTCACCAAGGCTTGCTGTTCCCTGTGTTTTTGAGAGTAGCCGTCCTAATGGATGCGAGGTGGTATCTCATTATAGTCTTGGATTTGTTCCACTAGTGATGAGTGATGTTGACCATCTTTTCATGTGCTTAATGCCGAGTTGCATATCTTCTTTGGGAAGATATTCTGTTGAAATCCTTTGCCCATTTTTACATCCGGTTTTTGTTGTTGTTGTTGAGTTGTAAGAGATCTCTGTATATTCTGGATATTAATCTCTTATCAGGTATATGATTTGTAAATATTTTCTCCAATCCTGTAGGTTCCCTTTTATTCTGTGGGTAGTATCTTTTCATGAACCAAAGTATCCAATTCTCATGAAGCTCAATTTGTCTATTTTCTCTTTTGTTACCTATATATAGCTGTAACTTCAGTGTCACATCCAAGAAATCATCACCAGATCCCATGTCATGAAGCTTTGTGTTTTCTTCTAAAAATTTTATTACTTAGGTCTTACATTTAGGTCCTTGATCCTTTCGGAGCTTGTTTTTGTATATGATATTAGGTAAGATAGGTAAGGGTCCAACTTCATGCTTTTGCATGTGGCTGTCCAATTTTCACAGTACAATCTGTTGAAAAGACTGTCCTTTCCTCATTGTCAGAAATCTTTTTACCATATAAGTGAGGATGTCTTTCTGGGCTCTCTATTCAATTCTGTTCATCTGTATGTCCGTCACTATGCCAATGCCATAATGTCTTGATTACTGTAGCTTTGTACTGATTTTGAAATTAAGAAGTGTGAGTCCTCTAGTTTTGTTCTTTTTCAAGACTTTTTTTGGCTATTTGTCATCCCTTAAGATTCCATATGAATTTTAGGATGAGTTTTTCTATTTCTGCAGCAAATTTTAAGATTTTAATATAATTGCATTGGATCTGTAGACAGCTTTGGGTAGTATGGACATTTCAATAATAGTAAGTCTTCCAATCCATGAACATGGGATGTGTTTCCATTTATTTTCTTCTTTAATTTCTTTCAGCAGCAGTTTGTCACTTTCATTGTGCAAATCATTTACTTCCTTGATTAAGTTAATTCCTAAGCATTTTATTATTTTTGATGCTATTTTGAATGGAGTTGTTTTGTAATTTCCTTTTCAGATTGTTCATTGTTTACATATGAAAATACAATTTCTATTTGTGTGTTGACTTTGTACTCTGCTACTTTTCTGAAATAATTTATTAGTTCTAACAATTGTTTTGTAAAAGAGCATATCATCTGTAAGCAGAGATGATTTTAATTCTTCCTTTCCAATTTGGAAATGTTTTCTTTTCTTGCCTAGTTGCTCTAGCTAGAATTTCCACTACTATGTTGAATAGAAGTGGTAAAAGCGGGTTATATATCTTATTCCTCATCTTAGAAGAAATGCTTCTAGACTTCAAACATGGAGTGTGATGTTTGCTGTGTGTTTTCACAAAAAGCTTTAGTTATGTGGAAGCAGATTCCTCCTGTTCCTAGTTTGTTGAGAGGTTTTGTTTTTTTAAAGATTTTATTTATTTATTTGACAGAGAGATCACAAGCAGGCAGAGAGGCAGGCAGAGAGAGAGGAGGAGGCAGGTTCCCTGCTGAGCAGAGAGCCTGATGCGGGGCTCGATCCCAGGACTCTGAGATCATGACCTGAGCCGAAGGCAGAGGCTTAACCCACTAAACGGCCCAGGCGCCCCCAGAAGCTTTTGTCTTGATCAAGTTGCAATAGTTCATTTTTTTGCTTTTGTTTCCCTTGCCTATGGTGATTGTCTAGTAAGAACTTGCTATGACTGAGGTTAAAGAGGTTTCTGCCTGTGTTTTCCCCTAGGATTTTGATGGTTTCCTGTCTCATACTTAGGTCTTTCATCCATTTCGAGTTTCTGTTTGTGTATGGTGCATGTAAGTGGTCCAGTTTCATTCTTCTGCATGTGGCTGTCCAGTTTCCCAACATTATTTGTAGGAGAGACTGTTTTCCATTGAATAGTCCTCCTTGCTCTATTGAAGATTAGCTGACCATATAGTTTTGGGTCCTGTTGATTTTTTGTAGTGAGATGTTTAAATTTCTATCTTATTTTCTTTTGTATCTATATTATAGCTATTTTCTTTGTGGTTACCATGGGATTGTATTTAACATCCTGAAATTACAACTAATTTGAATTTGTACCAGCCTGACCTCGCAGTATATAAAAACCTCGCTCCTCTGTAATTCCATCTGACCCTTCCGGTTGTCAACATCACAGTGTTGCATCTTTATAATTGTGCGCCCCCCAAACGTAAATTAATGATTCTTTTAAATTCTCTAGTCTCTTTTCTTTAATTTCAAAACATTTCTAAGGAATCTGTACACCCAGTGTGGGGCTCGAACTCAAAATTGTGAGATCAAGAGTCACATGTTCTACCAACTGAGTCAGCCACACGCCCCTTCTTTAGTTTCTTAAATTATGCAGAAACAGAATTTGGAGTTAGAAACCAAAGTTGCAATAATACTAGCTTGTGCACCAATTTTTTTCCTGTAAAGTCTGCTAATAATCTTACTGAGGTTCCTTTATGTGATAGTTTCCTCCGTCTTGCTCATTTCAATGTTTTCTTTTTTGTCTTTTGAAAGTTTGGTTATAATGTGTCTTAGTACGGGCCTCTTTGAGTTCATCGTACCTGGAATTTATTGAGCTTCCTGGATATTTGATAATGTATTTTTATATGGAAAGAAATTAAGGTGTTCAGAATTATGATAGGATACCTTTTTGGGGGAGGTTGTGGTAATCAGATCCCATTTTTGTCTGGCCAAATAAAGAAAAGCTGGAACTACAGGACAATGTGATTAAGAAATTGTTTTTTATTTTTTGAATTTTTCTTCTCTTTTCTCTTCTCTTCTTTTCTTTTTTCTTTTCTCTTCTCTTCCCTTCCCTTCTCTTCTTTTCTTTTCTTTTTTCAGGTAGGCTCTGTGTCCAGTGTGAGCCTTGAACTCATGATCCTGTGATCAAGAGTTACGTATGCTACCAACTGAGCCAGCCAGGTGCCCCTGTTTTATAAATTTCAACTGCTTAGATTTTGCTAACATTTATTGCTTCCCCACCTCATTTAAATAGATTGCTTACAGAATTGTAAAAGTAATACATGCTCATTAAAAACATTTAAATAATATAAAAGCAAGTTAAGTATATGCCTCACATTTATTCCCCAGGAGGAACCTTTTCTGGTTGATATTTTGTTTTGTTTCATTTTTTAATTAGGTGTTAGTGCACTAGGGAAAATGAGACTATAAAAAGTATCAGGATAGGAAAAGGGAAAAAAAACTGTCACTAACTATTTCCAGTTGACATGATTGTATACACTAAAAATCCAAAAGAATCTACAATTGATTAGAACTAACACATGAACTTAGCAAAGTTTCTGATCACAAGATCAATACATAAAAATGTCATATATATATCTGCTTGCTAGCAATAATGAAATTGAAAGTAAGATCTTGAAATATTTAAAAAGCAAATATCTAAGAATAAATCTAGCAAACAATTTACAAGACTTCCACACTGAAAACTACAAAAGATATTAAAAGAAATTAAAGAAGACCTAAAGGAGGGATTTAACATATTCATGGGTTGGGAGACTTAATATTGTTAAAATGTTATCTCTTCCCAAATTGACTTATAAATTGAATGACTTTCTAATCAAAATTCCAGCAAGCTTTTTTGATGTGGAAGGGAGGGTAGACGTTGGCTAGCTGATTCTCAGACATGTATGTAAAGCAAAAGACTCTGGACTAGCCAAAATTATTTTGAAAAAGCAGAACAAAGCTTGAAAACTTACACTACACAATATCAAAGCTAGTCTAGGGATGTGGGTATTGCCACAAAGGCAGACAGATACCAATAGAGTGTCCAGAAAGAGACCCATACGTGTATGGTCACCAGATGTGAAACAAGGGCTCCGCTGTAGTTCAGCAGAGAAAGGATGGCCTTTGTATTAAATTCTGCTTTTCCAATGAGATAGTCTTATAGGAAAATGGACCTTGACCCCCTCCCTCCCATCATGCACAAAAATTAATTCAAGCTGGATCATAGATGTAAATGTGTGTGTAAGACAGCCAAGCCTTTAGAAAAAACTACAGAATGCTTTAAGGAACTTGAGCTAAGGTAAGCTAACTTGAGGTAAGGACTAGACAGAGCACACAAAAGCACTAACCATGAAAGGAAAGAGCGACATATTAGGATTCATTAAAATTAGGGATATCTGTTCAACAGAAGACAGTTTTAAAAGGGTAAGAAAGCAGACTGCTGACTAGGGGATGTCTCTGATACATTTAAAAATCAGTGAGACATCCCAGTTAAAATTGAGCCAAAAAATTAAAGATGTATCACAAAAGATAATATCCTTAGTCATTAGAGAGGCGCCTGGGTGGCTCCGTTGGTTAAGCATCAGACTCTTGATTAGGGCTCAGGTCATGGTCTCAGGGTCATGAGATCAAGCCCTGCGTCCGGCTCTTTGCTTGGCATGGAGCCTGCTTAAGATTTTCTCTCTCTCACCTCTGCCCTTCCTCCCCTTCTTAGAAAGAAAATGTTTTAAAATAGTAAAATATCTATATCTATATCTATATCTATATCTATATCTATATCTCCTCAGTCATCAGAGAAATGGAAACTGAAATCACTTTGAAAAAATGTTTGGTGGTGATAAGACTAATTATGCCTATTTTTTGTGATCCAGCAATTCCCTGCCTGGGTGTGTGTATATCCAACAGAAACAAGTGTTTATATCATAACATCAACACATTGTGTCAGAATATTCTAGCAGTTTTATTCATAGTGTTCAAAAAAGTGGAAACAACCAATATCCATCAACAATAGAATGAGTTTCCTTTTTTTTTTTTTTTTTCTTTTTTGGTACATTCATACAGTCAGGTCCTGCCTAGTAGTGACAGAACGCGAAGGACTGACACACTCAGCCATGTGGCTGACTCTCGCAGACGTGTGGAGTGAGAGAAATGAGACCACGCTCTGTGATTCCTAAAGTCAGGCCCACCCAGTGAGGCAGAGGCAGAGCAGTGGCTGCCCTCGGGGGTGGTTCCGAATGGGCAGGGGCCTGTGGGAGTTCTGGGGCACTGGAAACCTCCACACGTGGATCTGCTTGGGACAGACACGCAGGCATGTACACGTGTAAGAACCCGTGGAGTTCTCTTACTATCTGTAAGTTACAGCTCAAATCAAGGCCAGTGATGCTGGCCATTTTCTACAAATGCAAATGTGCCTAAACCCAAAGGAAGCAATGTTCCTGGGGCCCTTTAGCCCATGAGGCCAGGACGCTAGGGCGTCTGTCCGGCTGTTGGCATCAGTGATGTCAACGGCCCGGGGCTGGACGTGGCCTTCTGTCACTGGTTGTCCAGAGGCCCCCACAGGTGACAGACTGCTGCCACCGGGGTCAGGGGTGGTGGCCGTACGAGGGGACCAGGCTCAGTGCTTCTCCGCTCTGGCAGGACAGTGTCTAGAGCAGTTTTTAAATGTAATTTATTAAAATAGGCACAGCGTAAAAATTGTCATCGTAACCATTTTTTAAGTGTACGATTCCGTGGTACTAAGTGCATTTACAATGCTGTGAGACCGTCAGCACCATCTGTAAGATGACTTTTACATCTCGACTTTTTCATCCGCCGAATGGGAACTCTGCCCCTATGAAGCACTAGGCTTGCCATTTCCTTCCTCCCAGCCCCTGACACCCACCCTTCTGCTTTCTGTCGCTGTGAAGCTGACTTCTCTAGGGACCTCACCGAAGTGAAATCATATGGTGTCTGTCCTTCTGTGTCTGGCTTCTTTCACTGAAGATAATGTTTTCCAGGTTCATCCTTGTTTTAACACATATGAACATTTCATTCCTTTTTAAGACTAAGTAATATTCCATCTTATGGACAGACCACATTTTGTGTTCACTCATCCCTTGACAGACATTTGGGTTGTTTCCACCTTTTTTTTTTTTTTTTTAAGATTTTATTTATTTATTTGTCAGAGAGAGAGAGGGAGAGAGAGCGAGCACAGGCAGACAGAATGGCAGGCAGAGGCAGAGGGAGAAGCAGGCTCCCTGACGAGCAAGGAGCCCGATGTGGGACTCGATCCCAGGACGCCGGGATCATGACCTGAGCCGAAGGCAGCTGCTTAACCAACTGAGCCACCCAGGCGTCCCTGTTTCCACCTTTTTGCTCTTGTGAGTAAATGCTGCTGTGGACACGGGTGTGCAAATAACTGTTCAAGTCCCTGCTGTCAGCCCTTGGGGTGTATGTACTCAGAGGAGGAATGGCCAAATCAGACAGCCCTTCCACACAGCACTATTTTTAAAAAGCCACTGCTTAGCCCAACCACCTAGAGGTGTCTTTGGTGTGAGGTAGGGCCTCAACACGTGTGTAGTTTAAAGCTACCCAGATGCTTGTAAGGAGCTGGCAGAATTGAGAACCACTAGCTAGATCAGAGAGGCTGGGCAAGTGACAGAGGAGGGACCACAGCAGGCAAGAGTTAGGGGAGAGGAGACAGGACCGAGTGTGTCTGGGAAGCTGGGAGGGGTGAGTTCCCCCCGCCCCCACCCTGCAGTCCCATCAGGCTCTCTGTGTTGGAAACCAGCACTTCCTCTGAATCAGACACTGCTCTTTCTTAAGCCCTGCTGACCTCGGGGGAGAGGGTCAGATTTAGCAAATTAAGATACAGGACGCCTAGTAAAATTTCACTTTCAGATAAACAATGGTTCTTTAAGTATAAGTATATCTCAAGTATTCCATGGGGTGTACTTATACTTTAAAATCCAGGGCCAGCATCGGAGGCTGATGAGAGAGCTCCTCCACGGGACAGCTACCTGGCCACTCGTGGCAGCAGGCCCTGTGTGCAGCCCAGATGCTGCCCTGCAGGGTGGAACTCACCCCAGGCCTCTGAGTGGAGCATGACCCAGGGGCCACATGTCCACCAGGGACAGTCAGACAGGTCCTGCCCAGTGTAGTCCTCCTCTAGTGAGAGTGGAAAGAGGCCCCGCCAGCCTCAAGGTGGGGAAGATGGAGGGCAGGTGGGCCTCGGGGGGCCTTGGGGGATCTGAAGGCCAGAAGTCCGTCAGTATGAGAAGGTCTGAGCTGTGCTGGGCGGGGCCAGACCAGACGGACGCCCTTCCTCCGGAGCCCGGCTTCCCCTTGCCCACGCATCCTCCAGATCCTCGTCCATGGGGTAGGACGCAGCGGAGGACCTGTGCTCGCTGGTTTCGCTGTCACTCAGACCCTGTCCCTCAGGCTCTACAGCTGAGCTTCTGTCTCATCCCTGATAAGACGCAGGTCCCGACTGACTCATCAGCTCTCCCAGCAGGTCCTGTCTTGTCCTGTGCTCCCCTTCCTGGGGCCTTAGTCCCAGCCGTCTGTGGCCCGTGCACAACGGCCAGCCTCCCTCGGCCCGCCTGCACTCCACGGCTGTAAACCCCACGGAGCTGACCTCCTGCCTGGGCTGCCCTTCCCTCAGGCCACGGGCTCGGCGGTGCTCCTCTCTCCCAACTCCCCGCCCCCACCCCGCCTCCGAAGGCCCAAGAGCACAGTTCTCAGCCCCTTTGAGGCAGCCCAGCACCATGGCTGTGGACCACTTGAAACCAAATAGCCTTTCCCAGAGAGGGGAGGAAGTGGTACCTTTGCTGCAGGACACAGCCCTCGTGAAACTGCTGTGCCCCTGGGACAGAGGAGGGCCGGCCAGCCGGCACCCCACCTGGGAGCCAGCCTCAGAGTGGCCTGTGGTGGCCAAGAGAGAGACCCCAGCTCGGGGAAAGCCTGTGGCCCCCATTGAGGAGACCCAGAGGAGCTTGGGAGCCCAGAAGCTGGGCCATGGTCCCCATGCCCAGCAGCCACACCAGCCCAGCTCAGCGGCACCTTCTGAGAAGGCTTATGTGGTTGCCGTCTCTCTCAGAACGACGCGCCTCATCTCCGTCCAAAGGAGTGGCTGGGAGAGAGCCCTTGGGGCTGCTCACCCAACGGGACCCCAGCCCCCCGGCACCATCCACCCTTGGCGCTCGGGACCCTGGGGCAAGTCTGGCACTGTCACCTCCATCTTACAGGTGGAAGGGGAATGCCAGGAATGGAGCCCAGGTCTGAAGATGCCGGGTTTCTCCCCTGGGTGCCCGCTCGACCTCCCTTCTGCCTGCCTGCGGCATTTGCTGGCTACTTCCTGCCCCTCCTAGCGCATCATTAGTCTGGGGAGCTGGGCTGTGTCCCCTCGGCCCATTGTGGGCCGCCCTTGGGCACATGTTTGTTTATTCCACACGGAGAACTAGTCCTGCTCAGCAGCTGCCAGCACCCACGGGGACATCTTCTCCACGCCACCCAGCCACTGCCCCCTACAGCAGCTCAGGCCTTAAAAGTCACGGTCCCTCCTGCAGTCTCTTCTTCCTCCCCGTCCTGTGCTGAGACAGCCCGGGCTTGACTTACCTCCTGGGCCTCATTGTCCTAGGGAGGCCGAGACTGGGGGGCTGGGGCTGCCCCATCCCGGTGCTCCCACGCTCAGCCCTGCTCCAGTGGGCGGAGGCAGCGGCGTGGTGGCAGGGTGGGGGGTGTCCCGGGATTCTCTGTGGCCGGCCAGCCGGGCCTCGAGCCCTCAGGATCTGTGCAAGGCAGGAGCCAGGTCTTGCGGGAAGGGATGGGGAGGTGCTGCCCGTGCAGGGCAGGGGGAGGTGCGGCCCGCCGGCTCCTGCAATCCCCCGAGCCCACCGGCTGTCACGCCATCTGGGGCTCCTCACCTCTTCCTGTGCCGGGCTCCACCTCAACCCTCCTTCCTGTCTGATTTCAAAAGCCAACAGCCTCTCAGACAAATCAGTGAGCCGCGGCTGCCCGGATTGGCCCTGTCGCTGCCTGTAAGTCAGAGAGGCAGGGGTGCTGCTAGGATCTCGATTTGAGGACCCTTGCAGACGTCATGCTCAGCAGAGAGGTCCAACCAAGGCCACAGAGGAAAAGTCTCAGCACCAGCAGACCTTGGTTTTTGTGGGGCCGGAGGGAAATGAGACGGGCTGCAGGGGTGTTCAGTGACTTGTCCAAGGCCACACAGCAGGAAGCTGGCCACTGTGTCTGGAGCAGAGCCCTCTCACTTCCAGGCTGGCACGCTGTGCTGTGGCCGTGGCCCTCGTCATCCTGTCTCATCTCCTGTGCTTTCCTCTCTCGAGCACCCAGCAGGCACCTGCACCCCAGCTGTGCCCCACAGCGTCTTCCCAAAGGCAGGCCGGCTGTACCCTGAAACAGCAGAGTGTGGCAGTTCCCTCAGGCCCCGGAGGTGGGCCTCAGCACGTGGGCGTGAAGGGGTGAGGGGAAGGGCATGCCCAGAGTGGTCAACAGAAGCATGAGGAATAGTACGGAGGAGATAGAGGAAAAGTACAGGACATCCTCAGGTGACAGGAGGCAAGCCCCTTAATGTGGAGCCACGGAGACAAGGTGGGAGCCCAGGGTTGGGTGGCTCAGTTTTCCTAAGCAGGCCAGCTGGGAGCCATTGATGGTCATAGAGCAGGAGGGTAGTGGGTTCAGGCGATGGCGGCAGCTGGGGGATAAAGGGCGGTGGGAAGGGCCACGTGCTTCTCTCAGCCTGTTCTCCTGGGCTGTGCGCAGGTGATGGTGGAGAAGGGAGCAGAGGGGGACTGCAGTGGTAGATTAGAAGTTCTCTGTGCAGTGACACCTTCTGGGCCCCCCTCCCTGCCTCCCTCCCAGCAGTGCCTTCAGAGGCCCCAGCAGCTTGCCGGTGCTGGGGGAGATGCACGGGGGCTGCCCTCGAGAAGCCTGCTGAGGCCGCCGGCCGTCAGAGCACACACTGTAGCCGCGGCTGGGAGGTGCACCGAAGGCGTCTGAAACCAGGCCGCCCACAGGATGTTGGAAGCCGCAGGGGCCTGGTAGGTATCTGTCACTTGAGCGAGGACGCCAGGAGGCACGCTCTGCTCCCCCCTCCACAGCTCGGGGAGGGGGATCCTGAGCACAGGAGGAAACAGCCTGCTCCCTGGGGGTCTTGGGCACCCTCCTCTGCAACTTCGGCCTGCACCTCACACAGAGGGCCCGTGGCCATCCAGGGCTGGCCCATGGGCTCCCTCTGCCAGCTACTCCGTGAGAGGCCGAGAGACCTTCGTCCTGACTCTCCTGGGTGTATGTTTGGGGCACCGTCTCCCACGGTTGTTCTCATTCTGGAGCTCGCTGTCCACCCAGACTTGTGACAGCCAGACAGGCAGGGCCTCAGCCCTTCCCAACTCAGAGGCAGCCCGAGGCTTACCGCCTGCAAGGGCATGGGCCTCCCGGGGGTTGCACAGGCCCCCGGGGACCCCCTTGCCTGGACCCTGCTGGAGCTGGGCTATGACCGTCCTGTGGAGCAACCGTGGCCAGGCCAGCCACAGGAAGCGGACAGGCAGGGGAGGGCTCCACACAGCACAGCAAGGCATGGGAACCACGTGGCTTTCCACTGCTCTGGGGCTCAGCACGCTGTTTTCTTGAGCTGAGCACCCCTCACGAGGCCGAGCAGGGCTTCTGGAAGGCAGCGTCCGTCTGCCCGCTGTGCAGCAGGCGCACTGCAGGCCTCGCTCATCTACGTCAGATTCCTTCTCGGGGAGCTGGGCCTAATTTTCTGGTTGGGAGTCAGTAGGTCTGGCTTCTGTGGAAAGGTCAAGGACACTGCCTATGCTCTGGTTGTGGGGGTGTCTTTACCGCAGCGCTGGTTTTTAACCCTTTGCCTGCCTTGCATATGGGCTCAGGCCCTGGCCAGGCCCGCTGCTGGCCCCTGCTGGTCCCTGGGGACACACTGCATAGACCTGACCTGGCCAAGGCCCTCAGCCGCCAGGCCTTGCTTTCCCCATAACCTTTCCCTCGTCTGCAGCTTTTTACCTGTTTCAACCCCTCCCCCAATATCTTATCGACCTGCAGGTGGTTAAGCTTCCGCCCGTCCGGGCTGCCTTCCGTGGAGCAAGGGCTCCCAGTACACCCACAGCTGCCCATCCAAGTCTGGGGTTTCCATGAGGAGTCAGTGAAGCCAGGTAAGGACTCCAAGTGACCTCCCACCTCCCGAACCCCACCTCACTTCCCTAAAACAGTCCATACTAGGGTAGGGAAGCAAGTCCTTGGTGTAAGAAACACATGGTACCTTCTAGACCAGGCCAGATTCCATCTTTAGTCTCCTCTGCTGTTAGCCGTGAGATCGGAGCCCCGGCATCCTACAGCGTGTGTTCAAAAAACGCTTTCACCTCCCTGGATGCCGTGTGCACCTGAGGCCCAGCTTACAGTCCCCCTCCTCTCCCAGGAAGCTGTCCCTTGAGGCCACCTGAGCACGGACCCTCACATCCAGCATGGGGACAAGTCAGTCTGGCTGAAGCCTAGAAGCACCCGCTAGCTTCTGACCGCTCTCCACCGGGCCCAGGACACAGCAGGCATCACGGGCTCATCTCGGGAAAATGCAGATCCTGACTCAGTGGGTCTGGGCAGGCCCAAGGCTGTATCTGTAACAATCCCCAGGGTCACAGGGCTGGGCCCCAGGCCGCAGCAAGGGGCTGTCTGAGAGTGGGCGAACGGATGAACACACATCTCTTATCTAAGAACCAAAGGGACATGAGGAGCCAGCAGGCCTGGCTCACCCCTTGCAATGAAGGACAGGCACAAAGGCCTTCCGCAGACTCGGGTGTGGGGGCAGTGAGGGAGCTGCGGGCGAAGCTCCCAGCCAGCTTCCCTCATTATCTTTCTACAGTGGAGCGTCTGGAGGATTTTTATAAAGCCTTTTTGTTTTTATTGCACATCATAGAAAATGGACTGCACTGTATTTAAAACAACGAGACATTCACAAGGATGTAGACACCCCAACTTTTCTTCCTTTCTGGCTGTCACCTGTGTTCCACCCCACTCCAGAGGCCGGAGACAGCCTTACTACGCACCGACAGAGCCAGTTAACAAACAACATGTGGATTCGGGGGCCTTCGGAGCTGTGCTGGGCCCTCCTGCACTGCCTAGTTTGGAGACTGCTGGTGACAAGGACAGGTGTCTGGGCAGGATGGCTGGGCCAGCCAAGGCCTGGCAGCACGAGAGGCTGGTGGACACCTGGTGTGCTAGTGGAGGCTGCGATTGGAAGAGAAGGTGGGGCAGGGGCAAGCTGGCCCTGGGCATCCGTCTCAGGACGGGGACACTGTGTATCTGGAGAACCCCGCCTGCCGCCCTCCTGAAGCACCTGGGGGCATGGCGGGGTTAAAGGGAGACAAACAGCGGGCACCGACAGAGGGAAGGGCCACAGGTGCCAAGCTCCGAACACGACCCCAGGAAAAGGAGTTGGGGACAGCCGACCCAGCTCGGTGCTGTGGCCCCTCTCCCGGGGAAGGATGCGGTCCCCAGACCCAGAAAGGGCCGTGGAGGCCTGGCTCGCTGCGGGCGGCTGCGGAGCCTCACAGGCCGCTGACGGCCTGTGATGGGGAGGGACGGACCGGCCTGGCGGCTCGGCCCCTCTTCTTGCCCACCGGCTGCCGCCTCTTCCTGCGGAGCCTCTCCTTCCGGGCTGCGGCGGTGGTGAAGGTGATGCACTGGGCGTCCAGGAAGTCCAGCAGCTTCTGGGTGGCCACGCGGAGGCCGTGCTGCTTCAGCTCGGCCTGCAGCTCGGCCAGCTCGAAGGGCTGGTACAGCAGGACCTTGCGGTAGAGGGCCGGCCTGGAGCGGATGTAGTGCCTCACGGCCTCCTCCGTGGCTGCTGCGGGCACGGCCGCCTGGGACGCGCTGCCCTCCTCTTCGCCCTCGTCGTCCTCCGCAGACTCAAAGGCCGCTCCAAACTCACAGGAAGAAGAGCTGAAAGGGACAAGAAACACCCTGTGACACTTGTCATCTCCAGCGCCTGAGACCAGGAGCCCCTCTGATGGAAGGAGTGCGGGTGTTCCCTGCAGAGCCCGACCCTGGCACGGATGGCCTCCCTGGGAGGCGGGAAGCTCCAGGCTGCTCCAGGCTGCCGTGCTCCCCGCCCCCCAGCCTCCTGCCTGAGCAGGCCATAGCCCACTGCCAGCAGCCAGAGAGCATCTTGTGCGGCGAGGACACGGGAGCTCTAGAGGTCTGCTTAGGAGGCCCACAGGGGACGGCCCTTCACCCCAATGGCGTCTCCCAGTTCCAATCCAGAAGGCAGCGGGATTTCTCGGCATTAGACCTGGCTTATGCCAAATCCCAGACCCGGGGTCAGGGGACCTACGAAGCCCCCCTGGCCCTGTCCTCCCATCCCATTACCTTAGTGAGCTAAAGGAGCTGTCACTGCTGTCCATGGAGGAGGCCACAGATTCCTGGGAGGCCGGGAGCTGGGCGTCCCCATCAGGGTCTGGAGGCCCCTCCCTGGCCGGTGAGGAGCTCATGGGAGGGATGCTTCCACCAGGCTGTTTCTTCTGATATTGGGGGCCCTTGGTCTTAGTGGAGCCCTTGGACCTTTGGGGAATGGGGCCAGAAGCGGCCTCCAGTCGGGCACGGCCAGCGGCCCTGGGAGCCTTGGAGGTCCTGCTGGCGTGGGTCTGGCTGTGCGGAGCCTGCGGGGGCCCCTGGGAGGACTGACTCTCGTTCTCCGAGTCGGACTCCAGAGTCTGGTGAGTGTACTGGAATATCTCCTTCAGCTTTAGGACCATCTGGCGTTTGGGTAGAGGGCGGACCCCAAACCTGAATGGGAAAACAGGTGAACTTCAGCACAGAGCAAACAGTTCTCAGCAAATTAATGGCTTTGTGTAAATGAAATCTTAAAATGCCTGACTTTTGTGAGCACGTTCTACATTGCCAACTGAGTTTACTCTGAAGAATACTCCGGAAGGGCCAGGCCCAGGCTCAGTGACGATGGCAGTGATAACGCTTCTGGGCCCAAGGTGAAGAGCGCACTGATTGGGATGACAGTTTTCGTGTTCTTCTAAAAAATCAGGTCTCTACTGGGGCTGTTAAGGCAAGGGCCCATGTCCGTCCACAGGCCCATGCAGATCTACCAACCGAGGGGCGGCTGGGGTCTCATCTCTCAGCGTCTCAGGGTAACTTGTAGTCTGGGGAACAGTGTGCGGAGAGCCAGCGGTCACACAGGCTCCCGTTCCCCCCACGGCTCCTGCTACCAGAGCCCCACGGCTGGTCTCCAGCTCCCAGCCTTGCCAAGCCCGGACCCGTACAAGGGGGCAGGGACCGCTCCAGAGCAGGTCTGAAGACCAGCACCCACCTGTCCAGTTCTTTCTTCAGTACCGGGGTCTCCATGATGGAGTACCTTGGCATGGGCGTTATGGGCACTTTCGGGGGCAAGTTCTTCCGATTAGCACCTTCTAGGTAGAACAAAAGAAACACGTTTCAGCACAGGGGACCTGGATTTACCTCTTCTGGGCTCAGCAGCAGCACCAAGACAAAGAGTGCATTTGAAGAAAGCCCAGCCGCCATGCTGCCGCACCCCTTCCCCGCTGGACGCTGGCCCTGTCTTCCTGCTGGAAAGCATCATGCAGCATGTGACTAGGGCCACAGTGTCGTGCAGGGCGAACAGGGCAGAAAGCAGACTCGTGGTTGTCAGGGGCTGGGGGGACGGGGCACAGCAGTGACTGCTGACGGGTGCGGCGAACACGTTCTGGGACTAGCGGTGATGGCTGCAGAACACCGTTGAGCTAGCTGTGCGGTCTGGCTTGTTTTGTGACTGCCGCCTGTCACCCTGTGCTGCTGTGACTCCACTGACTGCACTCTGCCCTGCGACTTACTCATTCCCTAACTGGAAGCCTGTACCTCCCTGTGCAGGACACTGTCCACGGACTAAAAACCACGGAACTGTACACTTTAAAGGGTGGACGTCATGGTACGTGAATAATAGCTCAGTAAAGCTGTTGTTTTAAAAAGAAATCTGTATTTTAAAAGCAAATGGAACAACTTAGGAATATATGGACTTTGGTTTTTATCCTTTTTATGAGCATGCAGCCCTTGGAGACTCCAGTGAAAATAGGATATCTCCTGAGAAAATCACAAAATTCTTTATATAATTTGAGAAAATTTGTCACCTCCTGGAAGCCCACCTTGAGTTCAGACTAATAAGGTCCATGCTCTGAAGTCTGATTCTCACAGCACCACCTGGGAACTGGCCAGAATGCAAATTCTGGTCTCCACTCTGGAGTGAAGCTCTCCAGACAGTTCTGATCCCCACTCAAGGCCGAGAGTGCCGGTCAGTCATGCCCAGCTGGTCTCGGATTTGGGGAGGAAATGGAACACCAGGTCGCGTACACGTCCTCTGCCCATAGGCTGCTTTCTTGTGACCAGTCACTGCTTTGCACAACCCTGCCCCTTCCCGGCCCTCCCGGCATCTGCCTGACAGGGGACCAGGCATGGGCAGCAACTCCTCAAAGGGCTGACCCTGGGGGCTCTGACTCTCCCCTGTGACTGACATGAGCTGGGAAACTGCACCCCTCCACGGGCTTGGAGGGGTAGATGACGAAGGACCGAGGTTCACAGCCAACCCCCCACCCTCGCCACATCTGGGGTTGTTTTAATTGGGATGGAAATTCACCTAAAATTTTAAAGTGCACAATTCAGAGGCACTTAGTACATTCACAATGTCTAATTCACTGCACCCACCACCTCCAGCTCCAAAGCAACCTCGTCACCCCCAAAGGAGGTTCCGCACCCCACTCCTCTGCACCCCCATCCTGTCGTGGCAGCTGCTTGTCTACGTTCTGTCTCCACAGATGTGCTCGCTCTGGACATTTCACATAAACGCAGTTGCGTGCCGCGTGGTGCTCCGTGCCAGGGGGCTCTCACCGAGCACCCTTTTTCCGAGGCTCATCCACAAGGTGATACAGGTCAGCGCTGGTTCAGTGTTCTCGAGTGGGGTCTACATATGGGGGCTTTTAACAGGGGCCCGAGGAGCCATGGGACCCGGCTAAGCAGCAGGTCTGAGAACAAGCCCCTTCTTCCTCCTCAAGGGAGGCCCCGCAGCCCCGCCACCCCACATTGTCTCCATTGCCCCCTCTAGCCCCTCCGTGTAAAGCAGTGTAACCACTACCCTCCCGCTACTCACTTGGTGTCTCCAGCGCTTCTGAGCTCTGAGCAGCAACATCAGCGCTCAGTGTCTGGGCTGGAGGAAGCAGCTCTGGAGAATTCTGGCCTTCTCCATCCCAATCGTCCCACAGAGCGGAGCTCAGAAAGCTCGGCCTGCGGCTCCCAGGCGAGCCGGCCCGAGGGGACTTCTCTTGAGACTTCCTCTGGCCAGCGCAGCTTCCGAGGGCAGGGGCGGTGGCCGGGAGGGCTGGGGAGTGGCAGCCACTGCCGTCTGGGGCCTCCCCGGCCTTCCTGCCCGGACTGCCAGGGCTCAGGGGGCCGGTCCGCTCGAGGTTCAGGCGGTCAATGGGAATCGGCGAGAGGGGCTCCACGTGCCAGTGGCAGTCGTCCACCGGAATCGGAGGGTCGCCGTTCAGCAGGGGGCTGCTGTTCGCCCGCTGCGAGGCCGCCTCCTGCTCATCCTCACTGTCCTCCACCTCCACCACCTCGCTGGCGATGGCCTGACTCAGCAGGCCGGGCCCCGGGGGGCAGTGCTTCTGGGACTGCCTGGTGAGATCGGTGAGGCCGACAGAGACGGGACAGGGAGCCGGAGAGCCGTGCTGGTGGCACCCGGGGTGGGGCCTTCTAGAAGGGCTCTGGCTGTTGGGGCTGCCTGCATAGATGGGGACCAGGCATGACGATGACATCTGGGGGGTGATGACCGAAGACTGACTTGCGGCTTCGGGCCTGTTCCTGCTTTCTAATGGGGCCCAGGGCTTGACCTGAGCCATGGGGTCCACCGAAGCCCCGGGCCTGAGGCTTGTTACCTGTGTCTGCGAGGAGGAGTCGCGGCTTCTGCGGGCCAGTGGTGTAGCGGGCACGAGCCATGAGGTATCTGTGGTGCTGTCCTCTTCGGGGCTGCTCTCGGGGTCACATGACAGCCAAGGGGTCCCTTTGCCCCCCACAGAACCCCGGTTCCCTGCTGGCCTCTCCTCCCCGCCCTGCAGGGAAGCCTCTCTTCTCGCTGGGCTTTGGAGAATTTCCTGATCTGCATCAACATCGATGACAGAAAACAGCTCAGAAGACTTGGGACTAACTTCTAGAACTTTCCTTTCTTCCAGGGGACCATTAAAACCTGACTTTATTTTGCTTTGTTCTAGCTCCAGTTCTTCATCTGAATCCAATAAAAGAATAATCTCATCTTCTCTGTTCTTGCTGGATGGAGTGTTCTGAGATCTGGAGCTCAAACGGGCAGGTTTTGACTGCGTTAGGTCGATGGATGGAGACTTCTCTGGGGAGGTCAGAACCCCTTTATTTCTGCATTCCAACAAGGAACCACGGTCCTCGCCCTTCTGGAGGCCTGGATCTTGAAATATCGTGAGGAGGCTCCTGCTCCTCCTCCGCTTTGCTGGGGAGTCCCGGGAGGCCACCCCGGAAGCTCTGCCCTGCGGCTGGGGCCCTGGCGAGGGTGATTCGCCCCTGAGACAAGGACGAAGGTGTGACCGGCCAGGACTCTGGCCTCCAGGGGGCTGTGACAGGCACGGGCTCCACGGGGGTGTCTGCCGGGGAGCAGGGGCACAAGGGCTCCCTGCCCTCGGTCCCAAGACAGTGCCATTGGCTTCCTGGAGATGGCTCACGATCTGGGACAGCCCACGGCATCTTCTGGGAGTTGATGAGCGCAGCCGGGCCGCAGGAGCATCAGCTGAGCACCAGAACCTGCCTTCCTTTCTCCCTTCCCTGTGGCCCCCAGAAGGGGGAGGGGAGCCAGAAAGACCCAGTGCTTCCTCTGGCGCCCCTGCTTTCTCCTCGTCCACACACTGACCCTGGAGTGGCGGGGGCGTGGACTGTCTCATGCTCCTCTGTTTGGCTGGGGCCTCTCCTCTTTCCTGACCAGATGATTCCATCTGTTCTGCATTTTCTGACTGCTCGCTGACCTGGTCACTTGCTAGGATTTGAGCAGACACTGGACCATTGTCCCCAAACTGGTCAGTTTCTTCCTTGATCTCTGGAGCTCCTTCCCCCGGGAGCAGCTTTCGTTGAGTGGCTGCAAATTCATAAATTTCTTCCATTTCTGCTTCATTCACTTTTTCTCTGTCTTCTTCAAGGCTCTCAGATTTCAACAAAGCCTCCGCTTCTTCCTCCTCATCTACCCACACGGACCTCAAGAGTTCTTGGAAGTTCTCCGCGCGGCTTTCACAATCCTTGTCTTCCTTCTGCTTCCACAGTCCGTCCTCTGAATCGCTCACGTCAGGCGCTTGTTCGCACAGAAGAACAAGCTCGCTAACCCCAAACCTGCAATAGGAAATGCCACGTATCAGTGCCCTGCGAGGCGGCAGCCAGGCGCCCAGTGCTGGTGAGGATCGGAGTGCAAGTCCTCACAGGGACGACAGCCGGGCCTTGGCCAGGGCCTTCCCTGCGCCCTTGCGGCGACGGTGCCCGGCACAGCCGGCAACACCCCAGGCCGCAGAGCTCAAGAAGAGACTTGTGGACCTTCAGGGCAGGGTTCGCTAACTCTGCTGCCCGAACACGAAGGGGTGTGTCACGCTGAGCAGATGATGACAGGAATCGTGCTGCAGAGCTGGTGAGTCTGCTGCCCTGGGAGGCCCCGGAAGCTCAGAGACTGATGCAAACCCGACACCAGATCAGCCCCGGTCAGCCGGGGCCAACGGTGCACCAGCCTGCTGCCTTCCTGAAGGCTCCCTGGTCTGATGGCCACACTCAGGACCCGGGAGGCTGCGCTGATCCCTTCCCAGGAGTGCAGCTGAGGGGCAACAAGGCCTCAGGCGAGCACGGCTTTCTCCCAGAGGCCCTTAGCCCTGTCAGGAGCTAGAACAGCTCGCTTTGCTGAGCCACCCGCCGCCTCTCCCAACACCGCGTGGATGAGCTGAGTGCCTGCACACCCCCAGGAGCTACACAGGCATTACACTCTGTTCACACTCCCGTTCCCGGGGACCTGGGAAAGAACAGCCACCATTCAGCTTCTGCAGCCAAACGACCAAGGAGTGGCAGCGTCTGGGGAGCTAAGAGCCATGTGGCCCAGCAGAGGCCATCCTCAGCCAGGGCTGGGCTCGCCTGCCAGTGTCCATTCTGGCCAGACTGCCAGTCACTGCGTCCTGGGTGGGGTCATCACTGAGCATAAAGCCAGGGTTAACAGGTCCTGGAAGGACTCAGCCCTGAGCCTCCTGCAGGCCATCAACCTGCTCATCGGTTAATGTCAGATGCCAAAGGTAAATGGGAAGAGCCACCGGACCTGTGGGCCAGAGCGCTGAGGTCAGGGACCAGCCGGGGAGGCACGCCAGGGTCCGCGGTGTAGAGGTAGTGCAGGAGCGCGCGGGTGGCCTCGGTGCTCACATCACTCAGCAGCGCACGCTGGCTCCGTGGATCGCCGTCCTCCACAACGAAGAAGCCTTCGCTGTTCACCTGAGAATGAAGTCCAGTACAGGAGGGTTACGACCTCCCAGACAGGACGTGGGGCCACACAGAGGGCCTGGGTGGTTCCGTGTGTCCCCACGCCTCCATGCAGCCCGTCCCCAGCACCGGCACTGGCCAATGTCGCGCCCATCTGCTGGTCAGGAACTCCGGTCAGGCCCTAACACTTCTCGGCGGGCAAAGTCAGACTGTGATAGAGGTTCAAGCACCCAACTGGTTCCCTCTCGACAGACACATCAGAGGCACGAGGCCTCTCTGGGAGGGACCGGCAGCCGTGCACCCGACTCCTGCCGCACGCATTCAAGTCTCACGGGTGTTGGTGCAGGTCAGCACAGAAATGTCTGCCAGCAGGTTGATCAGGACTTCCTAATTATGGAAACAGAGGAAAACCGGACAGGTCTGGGGGAAATGGATTTTTATTCAACCGATCAAGCAACATGAGGCTCTCCAATCCTCAGCTCATCTCCTCATACCGCTTCCTAGCCTCAACCGTGTCTCTCCACCGAAGCAGGTGCGCTGAGAGGAGGGAGGGAGGTGGGTGCATGTGTGCGGGGCACGGAGGGGAGCGAAGGGGTCAGGAGGCCGGAGGTGCATGTGCGGAAGCCCTCGGAGCGGGAGGGAGGAGGGGCGGGGACCGTACTCACATACTGCATGAGAAGGGGGCATCGGGCATACAGCACGAACTTGTGGGCGTAAAGCACGTCCCCGCGGTCCGTCTGAAGCTGCACATCACTCAGCTGTGGGTTATCGACCATGGCTCTGAGGTCGGCCAGCAGCAAACTGAGGGTGAGCTGGAGGGAGGGGAGCAGATGGGTCTCACAGCCAGTTCCCCGACTTCAGGGGTGCCTTGAGCTCCTGTCTGCGGGGCTCCCATGCGGGTCCCACCTTCTGTCGCCCTGAGGCTCTCAGCAGTACACGCTAGCACAACGCTAGCTTCTTTCTCAAATTCCATCCCACCGGGTCCCCTGGCCGGACACAGGGCGGGGGGAGGAGACGAGGAATTGGACGCAGCAGCGCTCAGCGCTTCCCAAGCACCGTGTGTCGCCCCGACGTGACAGGCAGGGACTCCGAGCCCAGGTTGTTCGGGTACCCAGCTGAGAGGAGCCTCAGTCCTTCTCTGACTACGTGCCTTGGTCATCAGGTAGACCTTGGGGTGAGTGTCTGGCTGATACTAGTCTACTAACAGAATGACATCCATTCTAAGGAAAACCCAACTTCCAACTGAGCGTCACTGACACAGAACGTGAACCCTCAGTTGGAGACCAGCCAGGACCTGCATGTCCTGAACAAACAGATGAAACTCTGGGGGCATGAGGCCCCCTCACAGAGCAATAGGGGTCCCTGCAGGCTCCGAGGACAAAGCAGGCTCCCAGGGCTTGGCTACTGAGGTACCCCCAGAGTTCAAGGACAGAAGGGACAGAAGACTCATAGCAGAGCCCTAGAGGGGGACAGGAGGCTCAAGTGGGCTCTCGCCTGGCTTAGCTCAGAGGCTGTCGAGTGGGCAGCAGACTCGTGCGAGGCTCTGGGGGCCGGGTGGGAGCTGCCTGCCAGAGCAGAGGACACGTTGCGGTGGCCAGGACCCCAGCGCGGGGAGCAGGGCCAGGCCGCACAGCGCTCGGTGAGGAGCCCCGGTGCTTACCGAAGCGTGGCTGCCCCTGTCCAGGGGCTTCTCCTCAGGTGGCAGGACAAACCCAGTCGGTGGAAGGCCGGTGGGCGACATGTCCGTCCCTGAGAGAAGGAGCCACAGGTTAAGAGAACATCACCTCCCAGCAGCGTCCATCTCCGGGAAGGGGCATCAGGTGTCGGTCAGCCGACTCCAGCAGCGCCCGAGACCCGCGGCCCAGACCAGCGCCCCAGACACATGCTCTTCACCCGAAGGCTTCTTCACTGCGAGCGAACCACCGAGTTTCGCTGCGCGCCCCCAGAGGTACACAGGTAGTAAAAACGGACAGTCTGCATGATTGCTGGCTCTGGGCAAGGGCTCTGTCGTCGGTTAAAGTTGGAGGAAACTGATGGACTCACCTGTATGACATCCATCTTTGAGGAGAAAAGGGAAAGCACTTACAGAGACCGCGCTCTCCTCACCATATGGAGACAAGCCAGAGAACCTTGGATCTGAGCGACTGTCCCCAGGCTACAAGGTCATGGCCACAGCTGTGGGGAGGCAGGACCGGGAGGGCAGGGCTGGCCCAGGTGTCCCATCCAGGGTCTCACCTGTGGCCCCTCCTGAGTGTGCCAGGCCCCCACTGCAGGGCCACGGGGTGGCACTCAGCCCCTCTCTCGCCAGGTCCACAAGATCCTGCAAGGCCTGGTGCTCTCTCTGGCTGGCGGAGGGTGATGGGCTCCTGGGGCCACGGCCCACAGGCGGGGCACTGGGGAGAGCGGGTGGCGTTCGCATCCCCAGCTCTGGCTGATTAGGCGGCACCGGCGGCAGCGTGGGCTCCTGGCTACGACCCTGGAAGAAGTCAGGAGGTTGAGTGACCGTGTGGCCATGGCTGCAGCCACCAAACAGAAGTTCTGAGAGTGCCAGCCACAGCCCAGAGCAACCCTGGGAAGCTTCCTCCTGTCACCGTCTCTCAGCGGGCTCCTCTGTCACGCTGGAGGCCATGTCTGTTCCATCTACATCTGCGGGAGGTCCCGGAGGGTGCTGTCCCCTAATGTTATCTGAATGGCCTCAAGCATGCAGCGACTCCAGGCCCACCCGCAGCAGGCTCGTCCGGCTCCTGGGCCGCACCGGGCAGATGACACCGTCCCCCGGCGTGGGGCCCCGGACTGCGTGTCAAACACGCCCTCACACTCTCCAGGAACAGGATCCATTTGGGAACCAGTGGGCCTCCCTGTTTTTCCCAGGAGAGTCATCAGCTGCTGTACAGAGGAACATGCTACAGCCGGCACGCCCGACTTCCCACCCTTCCTTCCTTTTTGGACTTTCTGTTGATGCCCAGGGCTGCCGTCCTGGCTGCTAGCCTCTGCCTGGAGCCACCTGTGTGCCTAGAGGGGAGGACCCACCTTCGCGGGCCACTGGGGCACCATGGGAGGGACCAGGCTTGCAGTGTAGAAGTCTTCCAGAACCCAGGCCCCAGTCAGGGCGCTGCCCTCCCACAAAAAGTTCTGCTTCCCCCCAGGCGGCTGCAGATGCCGTCCGGCCTTCTCCCGCTCTTCCTTCAGGATCCTGCTCGCGGGCAGCGGCGGCGTGCTGGACAGCTCCATCTCCTCTGCGAAGAGCTGGGCCACTCGGTCCTCTGTCTGCCTCCCTCTGGTCTCCAGGTCCTGGACTAACAACGGGGGAGGGCATACAGGCACTTTCCTCTTACGACTCTTCTTTTCTGAAGGTAAACAGAAGCACAGGGTCAGTGACAGAGCTGCCACACACCCTGAGCCCCAGTGGTGGCAGAGCCAGGGGCCACACCTACCTGCCCCCACTCTTATCCTCTCGGAGAAAGCGCTTTCCAGTCTGAGCACCGAGGGCACAGCATTCCGCTCCATCTCAGACCGGGACAGAGCCATGGCCACCAGCAGGTCCTCAGACGGCGCCTCGGGCTCATTGACCTTCTGTTTCTTCTGCAGCTCCTTCCTCTTGGGGGCTCCCTTCCGCTTCAGACCTCCAATGTGATTGCTGAAGCTTAAAAGGCAGCCAAACAGAAAAGTCAGTGAGGCCAGAGGTCTGAGCACTTCCTGTTCTGAGGGTGTCCTCAGTGGAGGGGAGAGGCCTGGACCCCTTCTCCTCTATGGTGGGGAGAGAAAAGGCACAAACGTGGACCCATCAGAGGGAAAGACCACTCTGGACGTTCACTGGGAGTCCCAAACAGCATCCTGTTGCCTCATGTAACCTCACAATCCCAGGCCAAGTTCAGTGTGGTCCAGAGAGGGGAGGGTCTGGGTCTTTCCATGTGATGCTACCCTGCTAAGTTCCTGGCAGGTGCCCAAAGCTGTGAGTGGTCCTTGCACACCCCAGCTGTGGCCAAACCCTTCTGGTGGAGCCGCATTCAGTGGCTCTGACTCAGCTTCCTGGGTTCCATCACCTTCTGCCCATCGACACTTCAGACGTCCCTCAGGCAGTCCTGGCCACTTTGGCCCTGACAGGATCCCTTCCCCTCCTGCAGGGGCCTGTGGGCATTGCTTCTGCCCAAGGCCCGAAGGAAAGGCCTCCCAGCCGCGACCACCAACACGGTCAGCCGGCCTGGAGGTCAGCGTATCAGCAGCTCATTTGGGTCGGAGGTGCGCCTAAAGGAGTTTCCGGCTGGGGACCTAGACCGCCTGGTGAACCACAACAGGCTGAGCAAGAAATAGGAGGGCAAAGGTGACAGAGAAACTGGGAGCCCAAACCCAGCTGTGGGGGTGCTCTGGGAAGCACCCTGTACAGAGACTCATGCTGTCCCTGGGCCCGGGACGGCTCCAGAATCTCAGGCATCGCTCAGGAGATCTAAACAAGCCCTGCTTCAGCTCAGGGAAGCCCACCTGATGACCACTGCCTCCTGACTGCCCCAGAGCTCCACACACCCCAGGCATGGCCTTCGGGCAGAGGCAGCTCAAAGCCTCAGTAAGGTGTCCATTTGCTATAGTTTTCTACTTTATCAACCTTCTAGAAGGACCCACACATCTTGTTTCTCATCCCAGGTACTGAAGAAGCTATGCTTCATCTGAGTAGGTGGTTTCCATCTAGTCCTGGCAAAAGGCAAGCTGTGGTTTAAAGAGCATCTGTGCCAGGGCCTTTGGGCTTCCAGGTCCGAGATGCTGACGTGCTATGAGACAGACAGGCTCACCAGCAAGAATCTGCCTTGGCTCACCTGACTCCTGCCACGGGCCCGGCTCAGATGCCCATAACCTGCGTGCAAGGCAGAGCCAGCACCCTTGGCCTTCCCTTTGCTCTTGACAGCTGTCAAAGGATAGAAGTCCCAAACCTACAGAAGTCCGGGGTCTGCACCAGCTCATCCCCGTAACATGGCGTCCACAGCGCCGGGGGGGGTACCGAGGGGAGTGGAGCTGCTTGTGTGCCTGTGATTTGCTCGCCAAGAACTTGCTCCCGGCAAGGATCTAGCCCTCCTACTGAAACACCTGAGAATTTAATTCATGCACGTTTAAAAAAAGGAAAAAAAAAAAAAAGGCCTGTGTTTCTGTCTTGCCGACTCTGTGAATTATGCTGAGTCCTCTTCTGTGGACAGGAGACACGGGCCGCACGGGGGGCAGAAGCCGTGGCACGCCACACAGGAATGGGTGAATGGACACGGTCAAGTGCGTTACCAGATTCCTCGCCACTCCAGAGGACACTGGTAGGACTGCGAGAATGGGACAATCTCGGGAAGGACCTCAGGAAACCAGGCCAACCAGTCCTTTTCTGCAGACACACACACATACACACAAACCAGTTGAAAGCACTCAGGGTACAGAATCTGTTGCCTCCTCAGTCACGGCGGAGACTGTGCCTGGTTTCCTTCTCAAATGTGTCATTTCCAGAAGCAGGAAGGTTCTAGGGCTCTATTGTTCTCTAATGCTACCAAAGGCTTTCAAAAGAAAAAAACCAGAGTATTCTGATTTTCCTCCTTTCCATCTGGCTCACCTCGACGCCGGTGTGCCACAGGCCTCTTCAGGCTCAGCCGTCTGCAGCCGCACGGCCTGGAGCAGGAGCTGCGGGCCGACGTCCATCTTCACCGCACACTGCTTCAAGTGGCTCATTCTGCTCTTCGGGCTGAGAAAGGGCTTGCCACAAATTGGGCATTCGGGGATCCGAGGTGTGGAGGGTGTCAGTGCCTTTTCAGCCTCATCCAAGCACCTGGAGGAAGACAGTCAACACAGGAGAACCCTCTCCCCGGTGACGTGCGTCCATGTCAGAATGGACAGGCCGTGGGCCCAAGCCTGTTCTCCCGGAGCCAGCTCCTCCACGCAGCCTGCCGTCGGCCTCCAAACTCTCGATTTTCCTTCTGCTAGCGAAGCCGGCTAACGGGGGCGAGGACGCGTCTGACAATGGCGACCCGTCTCCGGAGTCTGTGCCCCGAGGAAGTGAGACAGTCCGAGAAACACACGGTCATGCCGCTCTACGCGGGCATCCGAAAGGCAGAACCTACGTGCACGGCAGCGGGTGAGCAAGACATGGTCTCCCCGTCAGACGGGCTTTCTCAGCCGTAGAAAGGAACGAAATTCTGACCCGTGCTCCAACCCGGCTGAACCTCGAAAACACTGTGCTGAGGAAAGGGAGGCAGACCCCAAAGGCGACGTGTGTGTGATTCCACGGACAATCGGAGCAGACAAATCCGTGGACGGGACACCAGCGGCTGCCGGGGGCTTGGGGGTGGGGAGGGAAAGCGAGAGCGAACAGGGACAGGGTTTCTCTTGGGGGTAACGAAAATATTCTAAAATTGACAGTGGTAATGGCTGCACAATTCTGTGAATATAATCAATAAAAGCCATTGAGTTGTTAACTTAAGAGGATGAACTGTGTACTACAGGACTTCTCTCTCAATAGCAAGCCGTTTGGAAAACCAGTAAGGACAGGCTGACGCCAAAGTGCTATGGTCACGGGCAGGTGTCCCAAGAGTCCCACCACAGATTCCCCTGGGTCTGTCACACCCACGGGAGAGGTGACCCCAGAGCGGCGACAGTCAAGCTGCTCCTACCGGTTCACGTGCTGTTCCCTTCGTGTCACATTCATGGCTGAGAGGTTCTTTTGACAGATCTGGCAGAAGAACAACCCTGTCTCCTCCAGGTCAGCCTCCTGAGCCGGTGCTCGCTGCTCCCCAAACTCGTGCTGCAGGGCCAAGGCCACTGCAGCGTCGCTCTCGGTGGCGGGAAGCCTGGGCCCAGGCCCTGTGAGGAGGCACAGTCTGTGAGGACGGGCTGCCCCTCAGAGCTCCGCAGCGCCTGTCGGAGCGCATGGACAGCAAAGGCGGCGCGGAGAGAGCAGACCAGCTCCGCTCTGCCTCCTGCGGGTACCGTCCGTGGGGTACATAAACAGGGCTCCCGGAGCCTAATTCTCAGACTCTAGTGTGCCTAAGAACCCCCGGGAAGCTTGTTAAAATGCAGCTTCGCATTCCCACGGTCTAGGTGGAGCTTCCCGAGACTCCCCACAGGCCAGGAGAAGCTGCTGGTGCAGGACTACTGTCTGAGCACAAGCTCCTGGAGAGCCTGCTGTTCCTTCTTCCCACTTCTGCTGAAGTCGTCTACCTCAGGCGTGCCAGGCTTACAAGGCTCCTATCCCAATAAGTCTAGGTTTTCTCCTCAAAGCTCAGCCTTTCCTACTGCTACGACCCTTCCTAAGCTCGCCCATCCTAGAAGAACCACGTCAAAGCGAAATGTCTTTCTCTCTTAAAATGCAGAGTCTCCTTCCTAGCATCAGACAAAAGGATGGACTGACTGACTCTGGCCAGGAGACCACTCCCAGAGTGGCCGGGCCCACCGCCGTGGCCCTCTGTCACATCTGATTTTGCTGGAGCCGACCCTAGGCACTCACAGGGGGATGTGGAGAATTTCATAAATCCCCAGTTCTTGAATATTCCTGTGGCCCATCACAGGAATGAAGGCAGAAAGGATCACACTTCATTTTGGTGCCCGGTTTTAAACAACAACGACAAAGACATGGCTTCTCTATCCTGAGCACTGAGCGTTCCTGGGTATGCCATGAAAATCTATGGGAACAGCTGAGTCACGTGTAGGGCAAAAGCTCGTGTCGCAGCTGAGCAACTCTGACACACCCCGTCGGTGCTGCCGGGATTGATGCCACAGCAGCTGTCCCGTCACTGCCTGTGTGGTCCTCCTCGGTGCCCCCAGGATGCAAACACGCTACCAGGAGACGACATACTTGTTAGCCTTTGGGCCGTCAACAGTCTCTGCCTGTTTCTTGCCCTTTTGTATATTTTCACCAGCGATGAGGGCTTGTGTCGTTTAGGGGGTAAAGCTCAGAACCAGGGATCTGACGTGCCTCTGGGGCGGTACAATGGGCCGCGCACAGCAGCTACACCCACGGCGCCGCGCTGTCTTCACCTGGGGCTGCCCGGCCGTCTGGTCCACTCGCCTGTGATACACCCCAGAGGCTACAGGAAGTGGCCCCACAAGGAGACAAACAAATCTAGAAAATGGGACATTTAGACAGTTGTCCCAGACTCTTCTGAAAGTTGGTATCATGAAAATAAAAGACAAGGGGATTGTTCTAGAGTCTAGACTTGAAGAGACTACTGAACTGTGGCATATGCAGTGTGTGAGCCTTGGCTTTCTGGCAGATCCTTTCTCAGAAAAAAAGAAACCAGCTCTAAAGCTGTCCTTGGGACAAGTGGGGAAATTCTGATAAGAACTGGACACTAGGCGACGTTATGGAATCAGGCGAGACAAGAGCACCGTGATCATGAAGATCATCAGTGGGGGAAGTGCCATCACGTCTGGCACTTACTTTTGAATGGTACAGAGGAATCATACACATTTAAAGATCTAGAAAATATACGGTAAAGTGTTAACAATTCTTACGTACAGGTTGAGGGAATGGGGGTTCGTTGGGAGTCTTTCTTTTTGATCTTTCTGTATGCGAGAAATTTCATAATAAAATGTCAAAATAAAAAGAGGAAAGCATACCTTGTCAAAGAAGCTAAGTGAGAAATGACCCAAGGGACCCTTCACTCTCTGGCTAGACACAATGAAGTGGCCAAGGTACAGTGCCAGGCACAGCACTCACCCCCACCAGCTACTCAAGGACTATGCGTTCTTTCCTGGCCCCCTTTCTGCAGAGTTCGAACTCATCCCGGACGGGAATATACAAAACTCCCATCATACCATTCCCCGCCATCATCTCCTCTGGAGGGCCTGCTGGGGCATCTTCTTCCAGTGTAGCCTGCAGACATCGCCCTTCCGAAGCGCGCAGCAAACGCTCGGGGTCCGCTCTCTTGAACTGCTGCATTCGCTGGAGGACCAGCTCTGCCGTCCGGGGTTTGGAGGGACTCGGAGCCATCGCTGTCAGACAGGAAGGAGCCGGCTGGGAGCTGCTGTCCGGAGAAGCCTCTGGCAGAGAGGGAAACATTGACAGGCATCTGTTCTAACTGGAGAAACAAAGCCCCTTCCATCAGATACAGGTTGGACCCAAGTTTCCAGGGGTCCTTTACCAACTAGTTTAGGTTTAACTCCCAAGTGTGAGTAGGACTGATTATCGGTAATCTCACCGTTGGCGGTAATACAAACAGACCTGTCGGAAATACCTGTGACAGGAGCGGTCACGGGGAGTGACTGCTAATGAGCACAGGGTTTCTTTGTGGGGTGATGAAAATGTTCTACAGTGAGCCGTGGTAATGCTTACGCAGTTGTGCGAGTATGCTAAAACCACTGAACTGCCCGCTTTAGAAGGGCACATTTTATAGAACGTGAATTCTTTCTATAAAGTTGTTATTAAAGAAATATTAACGACAAACATTTTTATCTTCCTAGGTCATAAGTTCTCCTCTAACTTGGTGTCCGCAGATGGGTTCTGGTGAGGCTTCGTGAAGCCCCTGGCAGGTTTATGCAAGTTTCGCAGGTGTGCGTGGGGGTGCGGTTTTCTGGAGGAATCATGCGTAGCTTTCACTGCTCCCAAGGGGCCTGAAGGACCAATGATATTTCAGTAACACGCCTTATGACAGTCTCTGCGAGCTCATCCTTCACCACTATTCCACTGAGAGCTCATGCTGACCGCACTAGTAAAAAATACCAGTTAAGGTCAGGAAGTGAAGGTGAGAAGTATTTAGAAACAGAACACAGGAGCCCAAAGATCCTGTGCAAGGCTGGTTCTTGGTTCTGCTTGAAGAATGTATGTTAAACACACGGTTCGGTACACCAAGGGCAGCAGGTAAGGAACCTGCTTCAAGCAAACGAAGGAAAAGAAAAGAACAAAGGTGTTCGGAGGAGAAAGGAAGGACCTGAAGGTTCTCCCAGGCGTTCCACCTATCTGGCAGCTTCCCACTGCCTTCCGAGCAGCCTTGCTGGCCGGCACCACTGCCAGTTACCCGCCTGGAAGGAATTCAAGACAATGAGAGAAGCAGCATTATTTTCAGCTCACGTGACCTGTGTCAAACGCATAATGTAAACCTTCATAGGAAACTTTAAAAGGGCAGAGGGCCCCAAACATAATCATGTAGAAAATTCACATAAAGATTCTATTTTGTACGACCACTGTTTAAAACAGGAATTGGCCAACTATGGTCCTCAGGGGGCTGCCTGTTTTTGTTAATGAAGTTTGGTTGAAACACAGCCCATCTGTTTGCTGACAGATTGTCTGGGGAGTTGAGAAGTTGCAAACAGAGACCAGGGTTGCAGAGCCCAAATAATTTACTTTCTGGCCCTTTTCACAAAGTTTTCTGACCCCTGGTTTAAAACAATACAGTCCTCTCTGGTTTCCTCTCTGGAAACATCCTGGCAGGTGTTCTGGCCCAGTTACCTGTCTGGGTGCTCTGCATACCCTCCTGGAGCACAGCAGAGGCAAGCACACTTCCCCCTCCATTCTCAGGGGGAGCGGGTTCACTCCTCTGCCACTTGGGTGCCCCTTGCTTTTTAGTCCTTGGGGCCTGGCGGCCGGACCGAGTCTTCTTCTCCCTGGGGCCTTGAAGGGCTTTGTCCTTGGTGGCAGTTGGTTTGGTCCTTTTCGGTTTGCTTATCTGAGTGCTGCTGGAGGTCTTTTGTGTCTTCCTTTCCCCCGACACTTCCTTGGTGACGTTCTTTTTCACCCTTTGGAGAAAGCTGGCGCAGAGTTCCTTAAAATCATCGTCTGACTCATCCATCATCTGACCAGCCTGAAGGCCTGCAGGTGGTCGTCAGAGGCGTGAGGTCTCTCTGGGGGCCTGGGAATGAGCCTGGCAGCGTCTCCTTCAGACTTGCAGCTCCATTACGGCTCCCCTCTGCTTCTCACTAGGACACCCGCAGAGTTTGCACAACTGAGCAAAAAGTAGTGTTTTCCCCTCCATAAGGACCCAAAGTGCCTTTCTTCAAATTGCGTCCCTGTTAAACAGCACGTTTGAAGTTCACATCTGAGAGCTTCTGTTGTCCAGCGGAGGCCTCTGCGATAGGATACATACGAACTCCATGCCCAGGTGATACTCCGAGATCTCCGCAGTGATGAAGCACATTGGTTCGTTTAATGTCACATCTGTAGAAAACCAAACACATCTAAATGTAAGGAGACAGACACTGCATTTTACGCCATTTCTTCCAGGAAGGTACAAGAGGATGTGGAGCATGGGCAACGTCCTCAGAGTAACAATATCTGTGTCAAATAGGACAGCCTGGTGAACACAAACTCATGATCTTACAGGATATCACAACACAACACCAGGGGAGGGATCTAAAAACCCATCAAAGAAAGAACATGAGCACCTTGAAAGAGTGTTGTTTTTACTGAAATCTGGGGAATGAATCCCATGAAGGGTGAGTCACCACAGAAACAAGATGATGGCCAAATGGAGAAAAACTCTTTCTTAGGCCCTATCAACAAGCAACTTAATGTGCAGAGGGAGGGAGACAGCCAAGGGAGAGAATACACATGTGAATGGTTGGGAGGAAACAAGACAGGAGCACAGGAGGCTCCTCCATCACTCATGTGAGCAATGTTTCCAAACCAAAAAGGGGCCACTTTTCTCCACCCTCTCTCACTTCAAGAGCTCTCCAAACTCAGGTGACTGGAATGGTGACCACTGCAAAACCTTGGTCTTACAGGCATGATTATTTACACTGGCACGGAGTAGTGGGATTCAAAAATCAAAACTGAATGACCCAGTGACAGAAAGTGCAACCTCCTTCGTCAGAGTAGCCCAACTAATCACCTATTTTTCCTGTGCCGGGCAGAAAGGCGTACCTGTAACCTACTCCGCATGGCCGGCCCACCCTCCTCTTCCGTGTCACCTCCTTAGAGAAGCTTCCCCTCATCCTTTATCCAAGGGGACCCCTCCACTCCCATTACTTTCCATCATCACAATTGTACTTACCACCAATTCCAGTCATTTGTAGTAACATTTATTGAATGCTCACGGTATGCCAGTGTGGGTCTAATTGCTTTACAAGTCTAGCTCATGGGACCCTTATGACAATCCTATTCCGTGGACTCTACTGTCATCCTTCACAGCAAGGAGGCACAAGAATGAGAAACTGGCTCAACTTAACACCACTTTTGAAGTGGCAGGGCTGGGATCAAATCCAAGCGGGTGGTTCTAGGGCACTGGCCCCTACATTTTTATCCACTTACTATCTGTTCCCTACTAAGCTCAAAACTTAAGGAGGGCACAGACTCATCTATTTTACTTCATATTCTCTTCGGCTGATTAGACACCTAATTTAAAAAAAAAAAAAAAAAAAAAAAGCTCGACATTTGTTCCATCACTCAACCGCAAAGACTTTGGTACAATGGGAGAGACGGCTGCAGGGATCGGCGCGGGGATCGGTGTCCGGGCGCCTCAGTCGAGCCCGTGGGACGTGGGGAGCTAGTGCAGATTCCACCCTCCACACCCCGCGGAGTCTCCACAGGGCTTGTGACGTTAGTCCGACAACAGCCCACCTCCTATATGTGCTCGCTCAGTATTTGCCAAAGGAATCTGCAAGTTTGCGGAGGGCTGGGGACTTGCATCTACGCCACCCGGCACCCGCGGGGCGGCTAGCAGCAGGCGCCGAATCAATGAGTGGGCAGCGCGGGGCGGACCCTCCCGCTCCCCCGACCCGGTGACACACCGCAAGCGGGCGGAGGGGCTCGGCCTGGGGGAGGGCTTCCAAGGACTCAGGCGGCTACGAAGCCAGGCAGCGACTTCCGATCGCCAGCCTGACCCCCGGGCCGTGACCCTGTGGGTACCCGATCCCCTCCTCACCCTTCCTCCCTCCAGGCTGCCCCAGCCCCCTCCACCCGAGCGTGGCTCCTGCCTCTCTCCACCGCGGGCGAGAAAGGCTCTTCTCCCTCACCCCCGACAGCGAGAACGGCCCCAGGTGACTAGACCTCCTCTCCCGACTGCAGATTCCCAGCCCTAAAGCCCGACTCCTCCTACCTCCGGCGCCGCCGAGGCACCTTCTCAACGGAGAGCCTCGTGCCTACGCATGCGCCAACCGGCGCCCCCGCCCCTAACCCCCGGCGAAGGACAGCGCCCGCGCAGGCGCGGAGCGGCCCGAGCGCCCCGCTTCCCGTCGTCCTCTGCGATCTAGGCGCGCAGCTGAGAGCGTTTCCGGACGGCTCGAGGTGGCGCGCGGCTGAGTGCTGTGCTCGAGGCCGGGGTGGCCTCAGGTGTTCGCGGCGCCCCGCGAAGTCTGTGAAGTGTTAAGGACCAGGCAAGGTAAGTTGAGGGCCGCGCCGCAGTATTTAGTTGCAGTTTGGGTCCCTTACGGTGCCCACAGGAAATGTTTGCGGAGGGAGGGACGACCCCTCGGAGCGCACGTGCGGAGGGAGGGCCTTGGAGACGCGCAGAGCGCGGCAGGTCGGGGCGGGACAACCTCCTGGCCGAGGTGGTAGCGGGCCTACGGAGGCCGGGACGCCGCGACGCCGGGGCGGGGGGGCGGTGGCCGCTTGAGGGAGCAGCGGGCCGCCGTCGGGGCTGGCGGGTGCGCGCGGTCACGTGTCGCCGGAGGGCTTCGCCGCGGCCTCCAGCTTGAGGACCTTGTGCTTGGATCCCCGGCCCGGGGGCGCTCGAGAGACGTCGGCGCACGTGAGGAAGGACCTGTGCACCCCAGACTGGAGGCCGGGGGAGCCCCTGGGAGAACGCGGTAACCCTCAGGAGAAGTGAGCGTGGTCCGGAGTGGACGTTGGGGACGTACGCAGGCGTTCGCAGCTTCCGGGCCGAGCGTCCGGAGTGCGGTGTGGGTCCGTTCACTGAGACCGCGAGCGCGGGAGGAGCCGCGGCTGTGGAAGCACGAGAATACCTTTAGGTGGGTTTGTTTCCGAGACGGAACACCGTAGGATTCACTCCTTAAAAGTGTACAATTCGGTGGTACATTTCGTACATTCGCAAGGTTGTGCAGTCATCACCGTGTCATTCCCGAAGGTTTTGTAAATCCAAATGGAAATCCCTCTGTCCAGGAGCAGATACCCCCCTCCCCCGGCGTTCCCTCTCCCCGGGGCGCACAAACCACTGTTGGCTGGGGCGTGGCCTGTTCTGTTCATTTTCTATAAATGCCTTGTGCAGTACGAGGCCTCTTGGTCTGGTGTGTACTTGGCACGATGTCTTTAAGGTCCGTCCATGTCGTGGCATGAACTGGTTCTTCCATTCTGAGTGGCTGAATAATACTCCCTTGCGTGGCTGTTCCGCCCTGTTTATCAGTTGGTGGACTTTCTGGCTGTTAGGAATAATGTGGCTGTGAACAAGGTTGCAGGAGTTGTGTGTTTTCAGTTTTCTCGGGTATATGCCTAAAAATGTAATTACTCGGTCCTACGATATTTAGTTGCGAGTAAGCTCATAGGACTCCCGAGAGCTTTTTCCGTATGGTTTTGGGAACCTAAGTTGTAATATGGTTTCCAGTTGGATTAGTTCAGTCAACAGCGCAAGAGTAGTGGCCGCACAGAGGCATGGTTGGAGTGGAGTGTCTGATTTGTACCCGTGGGATTTTAATTTATAGAGGTGACTGGGTGAGAACAGAGAGAGGCCAGTGCTATTGGAAGAATTTGTTATATTTCCAGATAGAAGAGGGTATGTCATGCCACATCGGGCCCCGGGGAGGGTTTTGGTCAGGAGGCAGAGCTGGAGACAGGGGAAAACCTAGTTCCCAGCCTTTATTCCTTGAGAAAGGAAGGCAGGCCAGAAGAAACATTTAAGGACTGGCTAGTTTTAATTCTGGTGGGCTTTGGGCTATAGCGGCTAGCTGCCTGGTCCCTGGCCCTGGGATGGTTGAGGGAGCAGAAAACATTGGTTTGGTCTGTGAGTGTTAAAGAAGTTGATTGTTTGGGATGTGACAGGCTGCTCCCAAGTAAGTTGATTACCATCTTTAGGAATTAGCTAGCCCTGGGAAGGGCAGTCTCTCCCCACCAGCAAGGTTTTTAAGATGTCAGAACATCATAAGATACAGAAAATTTTAAAACATGATTGATTCACATGGCTGGGTTGATAATGAAGGCCAGTTGTAAAGGTGGTGCTGGTTTTTCTCTAATTGAATTGAAAGTGCAAGACCTCAACGAGTTTAGAACTCAGATCTCTTACCGGCTAGGGGAAGAAACCCCTCCCTCCTGAAGGAAAAAAAAAAAATCTGGCATTTTTTTTTCTTTTAAGGATAATTAGTTATTTGAAGTATATTTTAGGGAAGGAAGTGTTCTTTAGACCTTAGATTCTCAACTGAATTACCTGTGGAATATGTTAAGCTGGAAATGTTTGGATACCACTCTTTGATCTGCTGAATAAATCTTGGGCAAGCCTTCCAACCTGTATCTTTTGAAAGTCTCACAGGTGATTCTGATGATCCCTACATGTAATTGATACCTTCTTATCCAGTCCTGTAGGCTAAGTAGAAGAGATGCCAAAAGCTGGGTGAGAGGTTCTTGGGATTTGGAGGTAGACATAGTTTCTCCCTTCGAGGAACAAAGTCCTGGCGCAGCTTTTTCTTTGGCCCAGGGTGAACCATGGAAGCTACTTTGACTTGGACCCTATTGTGATTTACCTCCAGCAGAAGCTCTGAGGGTCACACTGGTCCCCTGGAATAGGCAGGAGTAGCCTAATGTGACGAAGCTGAGGGATGTGTCCAGAGACTATGTTAATACGTATATGTTACTTCACGGGGAATACCACATGTTAACTGCCAGCCTTCGTGGCAGACCCTGCCCTGATAAACCACTAAAGCCAAGGACATGAAGGAGCATTTAATGTCTTAAAAGGTTATGTGTAATAAACCCTACAGAGTTTATCAGAAAGAGAAAGTGGTTGCAGAAGTGTATGGAAAATTTTAGATACAATGTAAGGAGTGTTATTCCAAGAAGAGGCTCTGTTTTCAAAGCCCTTAGGAGGAGATAATTTTTGGGTCCAGGGGAAACAGGCAAAATTTGAGTATGCTGATTATCACTTCCTTACTCTCCTGGAATGTTTCCTTTTTGGAAACTTTGGGCATCTTCCACTGAATTAATGTTTTAAACAGTTCTCTGGAAGAAGTGAAAGGTCCTTGTCCCAGGTCTGTGGTTTGGTTGTAAATCACAAAACCAAAACCTGCCCAGCTCCTTCTCATTTGTCTTGGCAAGAGTTGAGGAGAGAGCAGATTGAACAAGGGAGAATTGTGTGTCTCCTCTGTTCTTTGGTCATATAAACTTTTACTTACTGTTGTATAATCCTGTTTCCTACACTGCTAAAATTGTTGAAATCAGATGAAAGGGCAGTTTTACATTTAACAGTGCGCAGGTCATTCGGGGTTATGCTGCATTTCTCCCGGTCTATCACTGCTACCTGTTGTGTGATGTAGTTCTATTAATTTTGTTAGATGAGTGTAAGGGGAGATTCCTTGCAGATGTTTTGGCTTCAGCCGCAAAACAGCATTTTCCCCAATAAAGTTGATAATGGAATTTGTAATTTTGTTGTTAAAATTAAGTCATTTTCCACTTAATATTGTTAAGATGGCAGAACTCTCCCAAGGGATCTGTAGATTCAGTGTAATCCTAATAGCCAAAGTTCCAGTAGCTGCCCCCCTTTTTTTCAAATGGAAAAACTGATCTTAAAATTCATGTGGAATTGCAAGGAACCCTAAATAGCCAAAACAGTCTTGAAAAGAACAAGGTTGGATGCACACTTCTGATTTGAAATTCTACTACGAAGCTGCAGTAATGAAGACTGCACTAGTGGCCTAAGACTAGACCTATATATATCAGTGGAATAAAGAATCCAGAAATAAACCCACATGTTCATGGGCAATTGGTTATTGACAAGAATGCCAAGAGGCATCTCGGTGGCTCAGTCAGTTAAACCTCTGACTTAGATTCAGGTCAGGATCTCAGGGTCCTGGCATCAACCATGGTGTTGGGCTCCCTGCTTAATGGGGAGTCTGCTTGTTCCTCTCAATCCGCCCCTTACCCTGCTCATACACACACTCTCTCTCTCTCTCAAATAAATAATCTTAAAAAATGCCAAGATCATTCCTTGGGGAAAGGAGAATCTTTTGAATGAATGGTTCTGGGACAACAGAATAACTACGTGAAAAAAAATGAAGTTGGATCCTTTACAGCATACACAAAAGTTAATTCAAAATGGGTTAAAGACATAAAAGGAAGAACAAAACCATAAAACTTTTAGGAGAAAACAAAGAAATCATGACCTTGATTTGATCATGTATTCTAGAGATGACAATAAAAGTACAAGCAAGGAACAAAAGACAAAAGAATAGAAGAATTGGGTTTAATAAAAATGTAAAACTTTGTGCACCAAGGGCCCTGTCAAGGGATGGGAAGGGCAACCCACAGAGCAGGAGAGAACAATTGAAAGTTATATCTGATAAGGGTCCAGTATCCGCAATGTACAAAGAACTCTTACTCAGCAACAAAAAGACAATACCCACTTTGAAAATGGGCAAATGACTTGAATAGACATTTCTCTGAAGAAGAGATACCAGTGGCCAACAAGCACATGAAAAGAGGTTCAACATCATTAGTCATTAGAGAAATGCAAATCAAAACCACTGTGAGATACCACTTCACATCCCTTAGGACAGCCTTAAAAAGAAAATTAAAAAACCCTCAAAATCTCAGTAAGTGTTGGGAAGGATGTGGAGAAATCCGAAACCTTACACATTGCTTGACGGCCATAATGGTGCAGCTGCAGTGGAAAAACAGTTTGGTCGTTCCTCAGTAGGTTTAACGTAGAATTACCATATGACTCAATAATTCTGTTCTTCGGTGTTTGCCCAAAAGAACTGGAAAAAAGCTGTTTAAACAAAAACTTATACTCCTCCTGATAGCGAAAGGATAGAAACAACCCATGAATGGATGAATGGATAAACAAAACATGGTATAGACATGGTATATCCAGTGGAATGCATGTTACAATATGTGGGGTTTTTTTTATTTATTTAAAGATTTTTTTTTTAAAGATTGTATTTATTTGACAGAGATCACAAGTAGACAGAGCGGCAGGCAGAGAGAGCGAGGGAAGCAGGCTCCCTGCTGAGCAGAGAGCCCGATGCGGGACTTGATCCCAGGACCCTGAGATCATGACCTGAGCCGAAGGCAGCGGCTCAACCCACTGAGCCACCCAGGCGCCATGTTTATTTTTAATGATTATACTAATAATATAATTAACCTTTGGTTATATATGATGTATGTATACACCATATAAATATACACCGTATAAATGGTATAAGCTTTTGTTTTGAACAATTTGCCAGTTCTTTCATGCAACCAGAATCCTTTCTCAGTTCTTAGGAGGAAACGCTCAAGACTGAAGGCTGACTCTTCACTTTCCGCAGTTTATTGTGAAATACTGTATACCAAAGAACATAAGTAGTGTAAAGAATACTGATAAACAGAGTATTAACACAAGTGTATCTATCATCCAGCCTAAGAAATAGAGCATTATCTTCAATATTTTTTAAAAAATACATTTTTAAAGATTTTATTTATTTATTTGCGAGACAGAGAACATAAGCAGGGGGGAGAAGGAGAAGGGAACCTGACGTGGGGCTTGATCCCAGGAGCCAGAGACCATGACCTGAGCGGAAGACAGATGCTTGTGCAACTGTCTGAGCCACCCAGGCACCCCATTAAAAATATTTAATCTTTATACCCCATGCAGGGCTGAACTCATGATCCCAAGATCAATAATCACATGCTTTACTGAGTGAGGCAGCCAGGTGCCCCTGTCTTCAGTAATTTTAAATTTGAATTTCTGGGCGCCTGGGTGGCTCAGTGGGTTAAGCCGCTGCCTTCGGCTCAGGTCATGATCCCATGGTCCTGGGATCGAGTCCCGCATCAGGCTCTCTGCTCAGCAGGGAGCCTGCTTCCCTTCCTCTCTCTCTGCCTGCCTCTCTGCCTACTTGTGATCTCTGTCTGTCAAATAAATAAATAAAATCTTTAAAAAAAAATTTGAATTTCTTTTACTGCTCCACTTAATATTTCATTGAGTTAGCAAATTGTTTATAAATATAAGGAATATTCATAAGAGTGGCTTTCACCAAATTTACATGTCCTGTTTATCATGTCATATTCATTTGCACATATGATTTATCACATTATTCAGTTACATTCATGTAACTGGGTAAAAGCATTTCAGAGATTGAAAATCTCCATATAGTTAGTAAAAGAAACTTATTTTTTAAGAAGATTACTTGAGATAGTGCATATGCACAGGGAGAGTGGGGGGAGGTGCGGGCAGAGAGAGAATCCCAAGCCGACTCTGGGCTGAGTGTGGAGCTGTATATGGGGTTTGATCTCCTGGCCCCAAAATCACCACCTGAGCTGAAACTAAGTCTGATGCTTACCAAACAGGTGCCCATTAGTAAAGGAAACTTTTAATTTGGAACCTGAACTTGGCCCTGAATAAATACTGAACTTTATGGGATGCCTGGGTGGCTCAGTTGGTTAAGCGGCTGCCTGCGGCTCAGGTCATGATCCCGGCGTCCTGGGATCCAGTCCCACATCAGGCTCCTTGCTCTGCAGGGAGCCTGCTTCTCCCTCTGCCACTCTTTCTGCCTGTGCTCACTCTCTCTCTCTCTCTCTCTGACAAATAAATAAATGGAATCTTTAAAAAAAAATACTGAACTTTACCTCTAGGAAGAAAAGAACATTTATGAGTTATGTCTTAGGCACCTTCTTTGGCCTTTTCTATCCGTTGTCTTCCTTAATCCTCTGAAAAACTGTATTAGATAAATATTATTGTACTAACTTATAAATGAGGAAATTGGCTTATGGTAAGTAATTTGCCAAAGGTCACAAAGCTAACAAAGCAGATCTAGTACTTAGCCCAGATGTGTCTAAATGCAGACTGACCATCTCACCAAATTATCTTCCTTCCCCAAATCCCAGGGAACCTGGAGTTTACATTTGGGGGATTGGCTGCTTTTACATTTTTTCTCTAACCTTGATAGGAACTTGTAGTCCATTGACCCCATTGTCTTCTCCTCTCCACATCTTTACGCAGCTTGTGGCCATTATACTTGGAATATTCTTACCAGTACCCTGCCTTAGTCCCTTTAGTTTTAGTCTTGTCCATTAAAAAAATCAACATGCCTTTTAAATCTCTTACCTACATGTTTCCCCTCAATCACCATATTTTCCTTATATTTGCTGAAGGACATTGGCAGGTTGATTTGTAGAGTTTTTCAGTTTGGATTTTGCTTATTATATTTGCATTACGGTTCGACGTGTCCATATGCCCTCTCTAATTCCTGTAAATTTATAACCTGGACCAAAGAGGCTTTATCAGGCTAGGATTTATTCCTTTGGCAAGATTATAGATAGTGTTGTATTCATTTATTGGGAGGCATATGATGTCTGGGTGTTGGCTTTTAAAAAAGAACAGCCACCAATGCTCAGTGGCTGTATCTATTACTTTATTGGAGATTGCATAATTAGTGATATTCTAATTAGAATTTTGTTTTCACGTACTAGCTGGAATCATTTTATGAGGACAGACTTCCCATTTCGTGCTGGTTGGTTAGTCTGAGGTGTAGGTCATACAGGAAAGGGAGGATAAATCTTTGATTCCTTTATCTAGTTTTTTTTTTTTTTTAAAGATTTTATTTATTTATTTGACAGAGAGAAATCACAAGTAAGCAGAGAGGCAGGCAGAGAGAGAGGAGGAAGCAGGCTCCCTGCTGAGCAGAAAGCCCGATGTGGGGCTCGAACCCAGGACCTGGGATCATGACCCGAGCCGAAGGCAGCGGCTTAACCCACTGAGCCACCCAGGCGCCCCTCTAGTTTTTTTTTTAAAGATTTTATTTATTTATTTAATAGAGATCACAAGTAGGCAGAGAGGCAGGCAGAGAGAGAGAGAGAGGAAAGGAAGCAGGCTCCCTGCTGAGCAGAGAGCCCGATGTGGGGCTCGATCCCAGAACCCTGGGATCATGACCTGAGCTGAAGGCAGAGGCTTTAACCCACTGAGCCACCCAGGCGCCCCTATCTGGTTTTCAAAGTAATGAACTAGTTCTCTTTCATCCTTAGAAGGTGACCAGTTAGGTTTTTTTTTTTTTTAAGATGTTCTTTTTTTAAGGTTATTTTTGTGAGAGAGAGAGCAAGTGAACACAGTAGTGTGGGGAGGAGCAGAGGGAGAAGCAGACTCCCCACTGAGCCAGGAGCCTGATGTGGGACTCAATCCCAGGCCCCTGTGATCATGACCTGAGCCAAAGGCAGATACTTAACTGACTGAGCCACCCAGGTGCCCAGGTTTTTTACTGTATCATAATCAGGGTGCCTTGGTGGTGCATTTGGTTGAGCCTCCAAATCTTGATACTAGCTTGGGTGGTGATCTTGGGGTGGTGGGATTGGACCTGCATCAGGCTCCGCGCTTGGTGGGGAGTCTGCTCGTCTCACCCTCTACCCTTCCCCTCCGTGTATGTTCCTTGAAAATAAAATATCAGCTCATGGATTTTAATTATTCAGGGTTTCAGTTAATTAAAGTTACTGTTCTTACTGAAGCCCAATTAATCTCACCCATCTTTGGTCAGTGAGAGCCTCTACCTTGGTTCCTGAGTCCTTTTTGACACCATCCTAGCAGTCATTGTTTCCTTGGTATCTGGTTTAGGGGAAGGAAAATTTCACTTCTACCTTCTTAGGGTTCTATTGGCTGGGCCTGAGAATTAAATCAACATAAAACACATCAGCAGGAGAAAGGCATACACGTTTTTGTAACACAAATTTTATTTTACTTTATTTAAAAATTTTTATATATTAGAGTGTGGGCATGAGTGGGAGGGAGAAGCAGAGGAAGAAGCAGACTCCCCGCTGAGTAGGGAGCCAGAACCCCAGGACCCTGGAATTGGGACCTGAGCCGAACGCAGACCCATCACCAACTGACTCAGCCAGGCGCCCCTGTAACACAAATTTTA
>NW_019154129.1:12958558-12960190 GCF_002288905.1 Enhydra lutris kenyoni | reverse complement strand
TTTATTTATTTATTTATTTATTTATTTATTTATTTATTTATTTATTTATTTATTTTTAAAAAAGATTTTATTTATTTGACAGAGATCACAAGTAGAGAGGCAGGCAGAGAGAGAGAGAGAGAGGAGGAAGCAGGCTTCCTGCCGAGCAGAGAGCCCGACGCGGAACTCGATCCCAGGACCCTGAGATCATGACCCGAGCCGAAGGCAGCGGCCCAACCCACTGAGCCACCCAGGCGCCCCTTATTTATTTTTATTTTTAAAAAGATTTTATTTATTTATTTGACAGAGATCACAAGTAGGCAGAGAGGCAGGCAGAGAGAGAAGGAAGCAGGCTCCCTGCTGAGCAGAGAACCTGATGTGGGGCTCAATCCCAGGACCCTGGGATCATGACCTGAGCCGAAGGCAGAGGCATTAACCCACTGAGCCACCCAGGCGCCCCTGTAACACAAATTTTAAATGACACAGGAGCCTTCATGAGGAATGAAGACCCAAAGAAATGAAACTTACTTGCTTTTTTATTAGGTTGAATGAAGAAGCGCTTGTGAAAAAGTGGCAAAAGTATATGGTGAGGAAGATAAAGAACATAATTATTTTTAACAAGGTCTGTTTATAGAAGTCTTTGTCTCAACTTTGTCCTTGATAAGAATGTTATTCTCCTCGTACTAAGAGGACTTCTCTTATATGGGAATTACATCTGCTTTTAAGAAAAAGAAGGAAGGTTGGAGTGTTTTTGTTACGTTTGCTGTTTTCAGGTGCCTTTAACTTAAAATAGTCAATATGCCAAAGCAGCTTATTTTGGGATGGCACGTTCTGAACTTCTCCATTGGTATGTCAGGATATTCCAAGTTCATTTCCTGCACCCAGACTTGGGATCAACAATTTCTCGAGGAAACATGGGTTTCTTTTAGTGGGAAATGGTGTTTCAGGATCATAATCTTGGTTACTAGGAATGCTCTTTGGTACCAGGTTGGCCATTGTTTCCAGCCTTGTCAGTGAGCAGAGCTAGGAAGTATATATATTTCAGAGAAAACATTTTGAGTTCCTACTATTTCTGTTTGTTTTTTTTTTTTTAAAGATTTTACTTACTGGGGCGCCTGGGTGGCTCAGTGGGTTAAGCCTCTGCCTTTGGCTCAGGTCATGATCTCAGGTTCTGGGATTGAGCCCCGCGTTGGGCTCTCTGTGCAGCAGGGAGCCTGCTTCCCCACCCCCTCTCTCTGCCTGCCTCTCTACCTACTTGTAATCTTTGTCCAATAAAAAAATTTTTTTAAAAATTAAAAAAAGATTTTATTTGTTTATTTGAGAGAGAGAGAGAGAGCTGGAGAGAGAATTTGAAGCTGATTCCACACTGAGCCCAGAGTCTGACAAGGGGCTCGATCTCACAACCCACGAGAATTTAATCTAAGCCAAAATCAGGAGTTAGACACTCAACCGACTGAGCTGCCCACCCCTCTGCCCCCGGCTATTTCTATTTAAGTTCAGGACTATGGGGTTTGTGGTTTGTTTTTTTTTTTTTTTTTAAGATTTTATTTATTTATTTGACAGAGATCACAAGTAGGCAGAGAGGCAGGCAGAGAGAGAGGAGGAAGCAGACTCCCTGCTGAGCAGAGAGCCCGATGCGATTCGGGGCTCGAT
>NW_019154129.1:12933907-12958548 GCF_002288905.1 Enhydra lutris kenyoni | reverse complement strand
CCCAGGACCCTGGGATCATGACCTGAGCCGAAGGCAGAGGCTTTAACCCACTGAGCCACCCAGGTGCCCCAAGAAATAGACTTTTATATACATACAATGGCATATTATTCAGCCATAAAAAAGAACAAAATCTTGCCATTGGCAACAACATGGATGGAGCCAGAGAGTATCATGCTAAGGGAAATAAGTCAGTCAGAGAAAGACAGAGATACCTCATGATTTCACTCGTATGTGGAATTTAAGAAACATAAAAATAAAATAAAGGGAAAAAAAGAAAGACAAAACAAGAAATAGCCTTTCTTAAAAAAAGATTTTATTTACTTATTTGACACAGAGAGAGAGCGATCACAAGTAGGCAGAGAGGCAGGCAGAGAGAGAGGGGGAAGCAGGCTCCCCGCTGAGCAGAGAGCCCGATACGGGACTCAATCCCAGGACCCTGGGATCATGACCTGAGCCGAAGGCAGAGGCTTTAACCCACTGAGCCACTCAGGCGCCCCTTGTTTTTTTTTTTTTTTAAGATTTTAATTTATTTATTTGACAGAGATCACAAGTAGTCAGAGGCAGGCAGAGAGAGAGAGGAGGAAGCAGGCTCCCTGCCAAGCAGAGAGCCCGATTCAGGACTCGATCCCATGACCCTGAGATCATGACCTGAGCCAAAGGCAGAGGCTTAATCCACTGAGCCACCCAGGCGCCCTGGTTTGTAGTTTTTTTTAAAGATTTTATTTATTTGTTTATTTGAGAGAGAGGAGGAGGGACAGAGGGAGATGGACAAGCAGACTACCTGCTGAGCAGGGAGCCTGACCTAGGGTTTGATCCCAGAAACCTGGGATCATGACCTGAGCCAAGGGCAGCCGCTTAACCTACCGAGCCACTCAGGTGGCCCTGTAGAAGATTCTCATTAAAACCTTGTCTTTTAAGATCGATCTTCGGTTACGTTTTGGCATTTTCTCTGTAATAGTTGTCTGTTTAGCCTTTCTAAACTTTACTGAGGCATCTGGCAGTCACTTCCGCCGGGCTGTAATTGAGTTCCCTCTCTGTATTCAGATCCACTAACACTAATCCTTCATCCTCCAGAGTGAAGTCTGATTCTCTTCCATCGTCTGCTCATGGGATTCTTATCAGTACTTTACATTCACCTCAGTCAAATACTGTCTTTGCCTTTCCCAAAGATACATTTGCCATTTCTCTTAAGTAACACAAGTGATTAATGCTTTTATTTCCCTAACTGCACGTCTTATGGAAGAGTAGAAACTGATTTGTACAGAACCTAGCATCATCCACAGTCTGTTGTCTCATAAATACTTGGCAGATGATACGGAGTTTTGGGGGGGGAGGGCGGCAGCAGGAGAGGGGATGTGTATCCAGTGACCTCCTGCCACTGCCTCTCTGTGAATGTGATGAGTGGCTCTCTGTGAATGTGGAATGTGATGAGTGCCCCTGGGCTGGCTGGGAATGGGCCCAAGGTAGCTCCTTAGTTCTACTGTCAGTCTGTGTAGATGGCACTTGGGTGTGTGTATGTTTCTTTTCTGCTGTTATAAACAACACTGCAGTGGGCACTCCTTGCTTACATGGGCCAGTGGAATTGTCTCCCCTCCTGGGCTCTTGCCCACTTGCTCAGAGAGCAGAGTGGGAGGACCCAGGACCTTAGCTTCAGGAACAGGCTGCTGGGGCCGATTAAAACTCTGGGGTCCTGCTCTTCCAGGGAAGAGAGCCCCTCTGGCTGGGTGCTGTGTTCTTGATGGCAGCAGTCTGGAGAGGGAGTGGGGTCTCCACTTGCTGCTGAATGGGGGTGGGGGAGGAAGAGAGCAGTCTTGGTTTAAATACCTCAGACTCATGCCTTTCTTATCAAATTTTGAATTTCCATGGATGCTCTTCGTTGCTCTTTACTCTTAGGACCATTTCCAGACACTTTAGAGGATTATGTTTTTATGGCTTTCATCAGTTTTTTGGGGGAGCAGGTCAGTGTAACTCTTCACGTCATTGCCAGAAGTTAGTCTTACCCTCATTTTAGTTTTGAAAAACTAATAGACTGTATTTTTTAGAGCAGATCTAAGTTTATTGAGAAATTAACTTGAAAGCACAGAGTTTCCAATTACCCTCTCTCCTCTCCCCCATCACATCTTCCTGTAATTTTAATATTCCACGTGGGTGTGCTACATTTGTTAGAGTTGATGAGCCAATATTGATGCATTATTATTAACTAAATTCCAAGGAGGGCTTCCCTGGTCCAGTTGGTAGAGTGTGTGACCTTTCATCTTGGGGTTGTTTGTGAGTTTGAGCCCTATGTTGGGTGTAGAGATTGCTTAAAAATACAATTTAAAAGAATGAAAAGTCCATAGGTTATGTTAGGGTTCACTCTAGTTTTACGTTCTGTGGGTTTTGACAAATGTATAATGATAAATGCCCATCATTACAGATTCACACAGAGTACTTAAGAATGCCCTAAAAAAGTAGGGCCTAAAAATGCCCTAAAAAATCTCCCTGACCTCGACCTGTGCATCCATCCCTCCTTCCTTGAACCACCAGCAACCACCATTCTTTTTACTGTGTCTCCATAGTTTTCCTTTTCCGCATACATAGTTTGGATCATGTAGCATGTGGCCTTTTCAGATTGGCTTCTTTCACTCAGTCATACGTGTTTAAGATTCCTGAATCTGTTTGTCTGTTTGTCCCTCCAGCTCTGTGGGCGGCAGTTTGGCCTGTGTCGTCCTCTCTCATGGATCCAAGAAGAACTGATTTTTAGTCAGCTCAGTTTTTTGCTACGTGTTAGGATGGGGTGGCAACTTCCAAGCTCCTTGCATGTGGGACTGGAAGCCAGGGATCCCATTGTCTAGTATGTATGGGTTCTCCCTTATCTGTAGGGGATATATTTCAAGACCTCCCACAGGGTGTCTGAAATCACAGATAGTACTGAACCTTGTATATGCTCTGTTTTTTTCCTATGCAGACATACCTACGATAAAGTGTACAACATAATTTGACTTCACAGGCAGGGCGTTGTTCCTGGACTCTATTTTCTATTCCATTGGTCTATATGTCTGTAGGCTCGTATTACATGGTTTTGATTACGGTAGCTTTTTACTAAGTTTCACAATTGGGAAGTGTGAGACCTTTATTTTTCTTTTTCAAGATTGTTTTTGGCTCTTTAGAGGTCCCTTGAGATTCCATATGAATTTTAAGATAGTTTTTTTTTTCTGTTTCTATCAGAAGGATTATTGAGATTGTGGTAGGGATTGCATGAATCTGTAGGTCACTTTGGGTAGTAGTAGCATCTTAAGTCTTACAGTCCATGAAGAAACAATGTCTTTGCATCCATATATGCCTTCTTTAATTCCTTTTTGCAGTGATAATGTACTTTTGGTGTACGTCTTTTGCCTCCTTAGTTGTTTATTCCCAAGCATTTTAATCTTTTTGACATTACTGTGAATGGAATAGTTAAGATCTCTCTTTTATTAAGGTATTTGCCTAGGGGCGCCTGGGTGGCTCAGTGGGTTGAGCATCAGCCTTTGGCTCAGGTCATAATCCTGGGGTCCTGGGATCGAGCCCTGCATTGGGCTCCCTGCTCTGTGGGGAGCCTGCTTTTCCCTCTCCTTCTACTTTTCCCCCTCGTTGTGCTCTTTCCCTCTCTCTGTCAGATAAATAAATACATACATACATACATACATAAATACATACTTAAAAAAAAGTCTTTGTCTAGTAAGTTTGAGGTTTGTGCTTCCTTTTTGCCAATTTATTTTTTGACTAGGCCATATTTTATTTCTTTGTATACCTTTTGTTGTTGTTGTTGTTGTTGTTGTTGAAAATTACATATTTGAAAAAACAGCCACCTCTACCAGATGTCCTTGCAGACTGGCTCTATGCGTGGGCAGTCCTTTCACTGATTTGGTGGACTTGATCTGAGTTTAGGGATCAGCCCAAGATGAAAGTTTAAGGTCTTCTCTGAGGCTGTGTTTTGCCTGAGTCTCTGTGTGACTATTTTCAGTTCCTCTGTATACACAGCTGTGTGTATTTTAAGATTCTATTTATTTATTTTTTAGAGCGAGCGCATGAGTGAAGGGAGGGACGCATGGAGAGGGAGAGAGGACCCAAGAAGATTCCACAATGAGGACTCGATCTCATAACCCTAAGATCATGACCTGAGCCGAAATCAAGAGTGAGACACTCAACTGACTGAGCCACCCAGGTGTGCCCCACAGATGTGTTTTGAATGTCTTACCTTCCCAAAGACTTTTGTCTCCAGCTTCTCTTTGTGGTGTAGATTGTATTTCATAGGTCTTCACTTACGAAGTAATGTTGCGGAAGTTCATCACTCTTCCTGGTTTGCTGAGATTTTTTTTTTTCTCTTCTTAATTGAACGGGTGTTGAATTTTGTGAAATGGTTTGTTTTTGTTTTTGTTTTTGTTTTTGTTTTGCATCCGTTAAATGTCACATTCTTTGGCCTGTTGATGTGATGATTTAGCTTTTTTTTTTTTTTTTTTTAAAGATTTTATTTGTTTATTTGACACACACAGAGAGAAATCACAAGTAGGCAGAGAGGCAGGCGGAGAGAGGGGGAAGCAGGCTCTCCGCTGAGCAGAGAGCCCGATGCGAGGCTCGATCCCAGGACCCTGAGATTGTGACCCGAGCTGAAGGCAGAGGCTTTAACCCACTGAGCCACCCTTGAGCCCGTGTGATGATTTATCTTAATTGATTATTGGATGTTAAACAAGCCTTTCATACCTTGAGTAAATTCCACTGGGTTGTGGTGTATAATTCTTTTTATACATTAATTGGATTTGAATTGTTTATATGTTCTGGAGAATTTTTTATTATCTATGTTCATGAGAGATATCAGTTTGGTTTTCCTTTCTTTAAAAACTGTCTGGTTTTGGCATTAACCTAATGCTGACCTCACAGAATTACTTAGGAAGTATTCCCTCTACTCCTGTCTTCTGAAAGAAACTGTAGAGAATTGGTATAATTTCCTCTTAAACGTCTGGTAGAATTCTCCAGTGAACCAAATGGGCCTGATAATTTCTGTTTTAGAAAGTTATGGTTGATTGAATTTCTTCATTAAATAGAGGACTATTTAGGTTCTGTTTCTGTGTGAATTTTGGCAGATTGTGCTTTCAAGGATTTGGTCCATTTCCTCTAAGTTATCAAATTTGTGGACATAGAGTTATGCATAATATTCTTTCATTGTCCTTTCAATGTTCATGAGATCTGTAGCCATGTCCCTGTTTCATTTTGCATATTAGGCTATGTGTCCTCTGGTTTTCTTAGTTAGCTGGGCTAGAGGTTTATAATTCTATTAGTCTTTTCATAGAAGCAGATTTTGGTTTCTTGAATTTCTCTATTGATTTCGTATTTTCTGCTTTCTCGGTATCTGCTCTGATTTTTATTGTTTTTCTTCTGCTTCAGAATTAATTTGCTCTTCTTTTTTTCCTGAAGCAGAAGTTTAGATTACTGATTTTAGATCTTCTTTTCAGATACATGCATACAATACTATAAATTTCCTTCTAGGCATTGCTTTCCATGCATCTCACAAATTTGGTAAGTTATATTTTCATTTTCATTTAATTCAAAATATTTCTTATTTCTCTTGAAATTTCTTTTTCGATCTCTGTGTTATTTGTAAGTGTATTTTTAAATATCCAAGTATTTGGGGGATTTTTCTAGCTATTTTTCTTGTTGCTGATTTCTAGTTTAATTCTATTGTGAACTGAGAGTAGACACTGCATGATTTTTATTCTTTTAAATTTCTTAAGATGCATTATAAGGCCCAAATATGGTCTGTGTTGGGGAATGTTCTATGTAAGCTTGAGAAGAATGCCTATATTGCTGTTGCTTGATAAAGTAGTCTCCACATGTCTGTTATATGCATTTGAATGATGATATTGTTGAGGTCAGCTATGTTCTCACTGATTTTTCTGCCTGTTGAATCTGTCCTTTTCTGATAGAAGGGTAGTGAAGTCTGCAACCGTAGTGGTTTCATCTGTTTGTTCTTGAAGTTCTGTCAGTTTTTCCAACTTGTATTTTGAAGCTCTGTTGTTAGATGCATACACATGAAGGATTATTATGTTTTCTTGAAGAATTGATTCCTTTGTCATTATGTAATGCTTCTCTTTATATCTCTGATTTTCATTGCTCTGAAGTCTGTTCTGTCTGAAATTAACAAAACTACTCCAGCTGTATTTTGATTAGTGTTAACATGGTATGTATTTGTCCATCCTTTTACTTTTAATCTGTATTTCTGTATTTAAAGTGGGTTTTGGGGTGCCTGGGTGGCTCAGTTGATTGTCTTTTTAAAAAATTAACATATAATGTATTATTTACCCCAGGGGTACAGGTGTGTGAATCATCAGGCACATTTCACAGCACTCACCATAGCACATACCCTTCCCAATGTCCATATCCCAGCCACCCTACCCTACGCCCCCCAACTACCCAGCAGCCCTCAGTTTGTCTTGTGAGATTAAGAGTCTCTTATGGCTTGTCTCTCTCCCTGGTCCCATCTTGTTTCATTTTTTTCCCTCCCTACGCCCCATGACCCCCTGCCCTGCCTCTCAAATTCCTCATATCAGAGAGATCATATGATTATTGTCTTTCTCAGATTGACTTATTCACTCAGCATAATACCCTCTAGTTCCATCCACTTCGTTGCATATGGCAAGATTTCAGGTTTTTTGATGGCTGCATAGTATTCCATTGTGTGTGTGTGTGTGTGTGTGTGTGTGTGTGTGTGTGTGTACCACGTCTTCTTTATCCATTCATTTGTAGATGGACATCTAGGTTCTTTCCATAGTTTGGCTATTGTGGACATTGCTGCTATAAAACATTCGGGTGCACATGCTCCTTTGGATCACTATGTTTGTATCTTTAGGGTAAACACTCAGGAGTGCAATTGCTGGGTTGCAGGGTAGCTCTATTTTCAACTTTTTGAGGAACCTCCATATTGTTTTCCAGAGTGGCTGCACCAGCTTGCGTTTCCACCAACAGTGTAGGAGGGAAGGGGCGCCTGGGTGGCTCAGTGGGTTAAGCCTCTGCCTTCAGCTCAGGTCATGATCTCAGGGTCCTGAGATCAAGCCCTGCATCGGGCTCTCTGCTCAGCAGGGAGCCTGCTTCCCCCTCTCTCTCTGCCTGTGTCTCTGCCTACTGTGATCTCTCTCTCTGTGTCAAATAAATAAGTAAAATCTTAAAAAACAAACAAACAAAAAACCAGTGTAGGAGGTCTCCCGTTTCTCAGCATCCTCGCCAACATCTGTCATTTCCTGACTTGTTAATTTTAGCCATTCTGACTGGTGTGAGGTGGTATCTCACTGTGGTTTTGATTTGTATTTCCCTGATGCTGAGTGATGTGGAGCACTTTTTCTTGTGTCTGTTGGCTATTTGGTTGTCTTTTTTTGCAGAAATGTCTGTTCATGTCTTCTGCCCATTTCTTAATTGGATGATTCTTTGGGTGTTGAGTTTGATAAGTTCTTTATAGATTCTGGATATTAGCCCTTTATCTGATATGTCATTTGCAAATATCTTCTCCCATTCTGTTAGTTGTCTTTTGGTTTGGTTGACTGTTTCCTTTGCTTTGCAGAAGCTTTTGATCTTGATGAAGTCCCAACAGTTCCTTTTTGCCCTTGCTTCCCTTGCCTTTGGCGATATTTCTGAGAAGAAGTTGCTGCAGCTGGGGTGGAAGAGGTTGCTGCCTGTATTCTTCTCAAGGATTTGGATGGATTCCTGTCTCAAATTGAGGTCTTTCATCCATTTTGAGTCTGTTTTTCTGTGTGATGTAAGGAAATGGTCCAGCTTCATTCTTCTGCACATGGCTGTCCCAATTTTTCCAACACCATTTGCTGAAGAGACTGTCTTTTTCCGTTGGGCATTCTTTCCTGCTTTGTCGAAGATCAGTTGACCATAGAGTTGAGGGTCCATTTCTGGACTCTCTGTTCTGTTCCATGGACCTGTATGTCTGTTTTTGTGCTGGTATCCCACTGTCTTGATGATTACAGCTTGTAATAGAGCTTGAAGTCTGGAATTGTGATGCCACCAACTTTGGTTTTCTTTTTCAACATTCCTCTGGCTATTTGGGGTTCCTGATTCCATATAAATTTTAGGATTATTTATTTTGTTTCTTTGGGAAAAAATGATGTTTTTGATAGGGATTGTGTTAAATGTTTAGATTGCTTTAGATAGCATAGACATTTTCACAATATTTGTTCTTCCCATTCATGAGCATGGAACGTTTTTCCCTTTCTTTTTGTGTCTTCCTCAGTTTGTTTCATGAGTACTTTATAGTTTTCTGAGTAGAGATTCTTTGGTTAGGTTTATTCCTAGGTATCTTACAGTTTTGGGTGCAATTGTAAATGGGATCGACTCCTTAATTTCTCTTTCTTCTGTCTTGCTGTTGGTGTTTGGAAATGCAACTGATTTCTGTGCATTGATTTTATATCCTGACACTTCATTGAATTCTTTTGTGAGTTCTAGCAGTTCTGGAGTAGAGTCATCTGCAAAGAGTGAGAGTTTGACTTCTTTGCCGATTCGAATGCCTTTTCTTTTTGTTTTCTGATTGCTGAGGCTTGGACTTCTAGTACTGTGTTGAATAGCCGTGGTGATAATGGACATCCTGCCATGTTCCTGACCCTAGGGAAAAAGCTCTCAGTTTTTCCCCATTGAGAATGATATTCACGGTGGGTTTTTATAGATGGCTTTGATGATATTGAGGTATGTACCCTCTGTCCCTACACTGTGAAGAGTTTTGATCAAGAAAGGATGCTGTACTTAGTCAAATGCTTTTTCAGCATCCATTGAGAGTATCATATGGTTCTTGTTCTTTCTTTTATAAATGTATTGTATCACATTGAGTGATTTGCAGATATTGAACCAACCTTGCAGCCCAGGAATAAATCCCACTTGGTCATGGTGAATAATTCTTTTAATGTGCTGTTGGATCCTATTGGCTAGTATTTTGGTGAGAATTTTTATATCTGTGTTCATCAAGGATATTGGTCTGTAATTCTGCTTTTTGATGGGGTCTTTGGTTTTGGGATCAAGGTAATGCTGGCCTCATAAAATGAGTTTGGAAGTTTTTCTTCTATTTTTATTTTTTGGAACAGTTCCATTTAAAGAAGAACTGTTCTTCTCTAAATGTTTGGTAGAATTCCCCTGGGAAGCCGTCTGGCCCTGGGCTCTTGTTTGTTGGGGGATTTTTGATGACTGCCTCAGTCTCCTTACTAGTTATAGGTCTGTTCAGGTTTTCTGTGTCTTCCTGGTTCAGTTTTGGTAGTTTATATGTCTCTAGGAAGGCGTCCATTTCTTCCAGATTGCCAGATTTGCTGGTGTATAGTTGCTCATAATATGTTCTTATAATTGTTTGTGTCTTTTTGGTGTTGGTTGTGATCTCTCCTCTTTCAATCATGATTTTATTAATTTGGATCCTTTCTCTTTTCTTTTTTATTTTTTTATTTTTATTTTTATTTTTTTTAGATTTTTATTTATTTATTTATTTATTTGACAGACAGAGACCACAAGTAGGCAGAGAGGCAGGCAGAGAGAGAGAGGAAGGGAAGCAGGCTCCCCGCTGAGCAGAGAGCCCGACACGGGGCTTGATCCCAGGACCCCAGGATCATGACCCGAGCCGAAGGCAGCGGCCTTAACCCACTGAGCCACCCAGGCGCCCCAGCCTTTCTCTTTTCTTATTGATAAGTCTGGCCAGGGGTTTATCAGTCTTGTTAATTCTTTCAAAGAACCAGCTCCTAGTTTCGTTGATTTGTTCTACTGTTCTTTTGGTTTCTATTTCATTGATTTCTGCTCTGATATTTGGGATTTCTCTTCTCCTGCTTGGTTAGGCTTTCTTTGCCGTTCTTTTTCCAACTTCTTTAGGTGTAGGGTTAGGTTGTGTACTTGAGACCTTTCTTGTTTCTTGAGAAAGGCTTGTATCGCTGTATACTTTCCTGTCAGGACTGTCTTTGTTGTGTCCCAAAGATTTTGAACTGTTGTGTTTTCATTTTCATTTGTTTCCATGAATTTTTAAAAATTCTTCTTTAATTTCCTGGTTGACCCATTCATTCTTTAGTAGGATGCTCTTTAGCCTCCATTTATTTGCATTCTTTCCAACTTTCCTCTTGTGATTGAGTCCTAGTTTCAGAGCATTGTGGTATGAAGATACACAGGGAATGATCCCAATCTTTTGGTACCAGTGGAGACCTGATTTGTGACCCAGGATATGATCTATTCTGGAGAATGTTCCATGTGCACTAGAGAAGAATGTGTATTCGCTTGTTTTGAGATGGAATGTTCTAAATATATCTGTGATGTCCATCTGGTCCAATGTGTCATGTAAAGTCTTTATTTCCTTGTTGATCTTTTGCTTAGATGATCTGTTATTTCAGTGAGGGGGGGTGTTAAAGTCTCCTCCTATTATTGTATTATTGTTGATGTGTTTCTTTGGTTTTGTTACTAATTGGTTTATATAATTGGCTGCTCCCATGTTAGGGGTATAGATATTTAAAATTGTTAGATCTTATTGGACAGACCCTTTAAGTACGATATAGTGTCCTTCCTCATCTCTTATTACAGTCTTTGGCTTCAAGTCTAATTTATCTGATATAAGGATTGCCACCCCAGCTTTCTTTTGATGTCTGTTGGCATGGTAAATTGTTTTCCACCCCCTCACTTTAAGTCTGGAGGTGTTTTTGGGTCTAAAATGAGTCTCTTGCAAACAGCATATTGCTGGGTCTTGTTTTTTTATCCATTCCGATACTCTGCGTCTTTTGATTGGGGCATTTAGCCCATTTACATTCAGGGTAACTGTTCAAAAATATGAAATGAGTGCCATTGTATTTCCCGTAAGGTGACTGTTACTGTATATTGTCTCTCTTCCTTTCTGTTCTATTATTTTTAGGCTCTCTCTTTGCTTCGAGGATCCCTTTCAATATTTCTTGTAGGACTGGTTTGGTGTTTCCAAAGTCTTTTAGTTTTTGTTCGTCCTGGAAGCTTTTTATCTCTCCTTCTATTTTCAGTGACAGCCTAGCTGGATATAATATTCTTGGCTGCATATTTTTCTCTTTTAGTGCTGTGAATAGATCATGGCAGTCCTTTCTGGCCTGCCAGGTCTCTGTGGATAGGTCTGCTGCCAAGCTAATATTTCTATGGTTCTGTGTTACAGACCTCTTGTCCTGAGCTGCTTTCAGGATTTTCTCTTTGTCACTGAGACTTGTAAGTTTTACTATTAGATGACAGGTTGTGGACCTATTTTTATTGATTTTGAGGGGGATTCTCTGTGCCTCCTGGATTTTGATGCTTGTTTACTTTCCCAAATTAGGGACATTCTCTTCTGTAATTTGCTCCAATATATCTTCTGCCCCTCTCTCTCTTTCTTCTTTTTCTGGGATCCCAATTATTCTAATATTGTTTCATCTTATGGTATCACTTATCTCTCGAATTCTCCCCTTGTGGTCCAATAGTTGTTTGTCTTTCTTTTTTGCTCAGCTTTTTTATTCTCCCACCATTTGGTCTTCTGTATCACTGATTATCTCTTCTGCCTCATTTATCCTAGCAATAAGAGCCTCCATTTTTTAAAAAGATTTTATTTATTTGACAGATAACGAGTAGGCAGAGAGGCAGGCAGATAGAGAGGGGGAAGCAGGCTCCCTGCCGAGCAGAGCGCCTGATGCAGGGCTTGATCCCAGGACCCTGGGATTGTGACTTGAGCCGAAGGCAGACACTTAACCCACTGAGCCACCCAGGTGCCCCAAGAGCCTGCATTTTTTATTGCACCTCATTAATAGCTTTTTAAAAATTTCATCTTGGTTAGATTTTAGTTCTTTTATTTCTCCAGAAAGGGATTTTATTTCTCCAGAAAGGGATTCTCTGGTATTTTCCATGCTTTTTTCAAGCCCAGCTATCACCTTGATAATTGTCATTCTGAACTTGAGTTCTGATGTATTACTAATGTCCATATTGATTAGGTCTCTAGCTGTCCGTACTGCCTCTTTTTCTTTCTTTCTTTCTTTCTTTTTTTTTTTTTTTTTTTGTGATAAGTTTTTCTGCTTGTCATTTTATTCAGATAAAAATAAATGAATGAGGGGCACCTGGGTGGCTCACTTGGTTAAAGCTTCTGCCTTTGGCTCAGGTCATAATCCCAGGGTCCTGGGATCGAGCCCCACATCGGGCTCTCTGCTCCACAGGCAGCCTGTTTCCTCACCTCTCTCTGCCTGCCTCTCTGTCTACTTGTGATCTCTGTCAAATAAATAAAATCTTTTAAAAAATTTTTTTAAAAAATGAATGAGAGGACAAAATACTAAAAGGGTAGCAATGACCCCAGAAAAATACACACTAACCAAATCAGAAGAGACCCGAAACTGGGGGGAGAAGTGTGGGGGGGAACCATATATATATATATACACATATATACATACATGTATGTATATATGTGTATATATATATATATGACTGGTGAACAGAGCCACACACTTCATTACTTGATTTTGGGTGTATTTTTAAAGAAAGAAAACCTTATTTATATACAAAAATAAAGATAAAGGATAAACACGATGAAGGGATGGAATATGACTGAAATGATGAAAATTTAAAGATACTTTTTAAAAAAAGATTTTATTTATTTGACAGAGACACAGCGAGAGAGGGATGGCCTCCTACCTTCATGTGGGCTTATGGGCCCTCCCCACAAGCAGGGGGAGTGGGAGAGGGAGAAGCAGGCTTCCCACTGAGAAGGGAGCCTGATGTGGGGCTTGATCCCAGGACCCTGGGATCATTACCCAAGCCAAAGGCAGACACTTAATGGCTGAGCCCCCCAGGTGCCCCTAAAAAAGATTCTAAAAAAAAGGAATTGGTAAGAAGGTTGAAAAAAGGGGCGCCTGGGTGGCTCAGTGGGTTAAAGCCTCTGCCTTTGGCTCGGGTCACGATCCCAGGGTCCTAGGATTGAGCCCCACATCGGGCTCTCTGCTCAGCGGGGATCCTGCTTCTCCTCTCTCTCTCTGCCTGCCTCTCTGCCTGCTTGTAATCTCTGTCTGTCAAATAAATAATAAATAAATAAAGGTTGAAAAAAGAAAAAAAAGGAAAGAATGTGATTAGGCTGGAGATTAGAACAAACCATGCGCTAGATTTAGGGTATCTTTTGATCTATTAGAAGAAATAGTATCCCAAAATTTTAAAGGGAAAAAACCCGATATGTTTACAAAAAAATAAGGTTAAATAAAATGAAGGGATAAAATATGACTATAAAAATGAAAATTTAAAAAGATTTTTAAATGGACATTGGTAAGATAAAATAGTTTAAAAATGTTAAAATAGGAAAGAGGACAAATTAAAAAATACAGAATAAGAAAAAATAAAATTAAAAAAATTTAACCTTGAAAGACTAAAGGTTCATGGGGAGAAAGCCATGAAGTCTATGTGTTGCTTTCCCCTAGCTCTGGAGTTCTGCAGTTCTCATTGATTGGTGACCTCGGTCTTGGCTGGATGTTCTTGCTCGTCTTCTGGGAGAGGGGCCTGTTGCAGTGATTCTCAAATGTCTTTGCCCGAGGTGGAATTGCACCGCTCTTACCAAGGGCCAGGCTAAGTAATCTGTTCGGGTTTGCTCTTGGTAGCTTTTGTTCCCTGAACACTTTCTGTACAGCTTTGGAGGACGGGAATGAAGATGGCCTCCCGATCTCCAGCCCTGTAGGAGCCGAGAGCTCAGGGCCCCACTTCTCAATGTGCCCTCAGAGAAAACCAGCTAATCACTCCCATCTCTCTGGTCTCCCGCCACACTTCGAGCTTACCCAGCCTGTTACCAAGCATTTATCTCTCTGGCACACAGCCCCATTTGGAATCTCCAAACCCAGCAGATCCTTGCAGTGCACTCCTGCACCACTCCTCCCAGAGGAGGAAGGAGTGGGTCTCTCTGGATCTGCCACTTGTGGGGTCTTGCTCGAAGAGCAGTGGCCCAACTGTGTGACTCAGTTGATTAAGCATCTGAATCTTGATTTAGGTTCAGGTCATGATCTTGGTTGTGAGATCTGGCCCCATGTCAGGCTCTGTGCTGAGCCTGAAGCTTGCTTGGGATTCTCTCTCTCTCCCTCCTTCAATCCTTCCCCACTCTCTACTCGTGCTCTCTCTCTCTCTCTCTCTTAAAAAATAAAATAAATGAAATAAAGTGGGTTTTTTGAAGACATCGTATAGTTAGTTGAGTAGTGTGTTTTGATGGACTCTAACAGTCTGTCTTTTTTAAAAGGTTATTTATTTATTTAAATAATCTCTGTGCCCATTGTGGGGCTCAACTTACGACCAATCCTGAGATCAAGAGTTGCATTCTTTTCCAACTGAGCCAGTCAGGTGCCCTTGACAGTCTCTGTCTTATAAGTAGTGTATTTAGACTATTGACTTTTTCATTAATTAATTAATTAATTTTTATTTAAATTTTAGGTAGTTTACATACAGTGCAATACTGGTTTCTGGAGTAGAATTCAATGAGTCCTCACTTATGTACAACATCTAGGGCTCATCATAAAAGCCATCAACCCTTCTAGCCCATCTCTCTCTTACCTCCCTCCATCAACCCTCAGTTTGTTCTCTGTCATTAAGAATACCTTATGGTGGTGGTGGGGGGGTGCCTGGGTGGCTCAGTGGGTTAAAGCCTCTGCCTTCAGCTCAGGTCATGATCCCAGGGTCCTGGGATCGAGCCCCCTATTGGGCTCTCTGCTCAGCAGGGAGCCTGCTTCCCTTCCTCTCTCTCTCTGCCTGCCTCTCTGCCTACTTGTGATCTCTGTCTGTCAAATAAGTAAATAAAATCTTTAAAAAAAAGACTACCTTATGGTGGGGTGCCTGGGTGGCTCAGTGGATTAAAGCCTCTGCCTTCAGCTCAGGTCATGATCCCAGGGTACTGGGATCGAGCCCCGCATCGGGCTCTCTGCTCAGCAGGGAGCCTGCTTCCTCCTCTCCCCTCTCTCTCTGTCTGCCTCTCTGCCTACTTGTGATCTCTGTCTCTCTGTCAAATAAAAATAAAATCTTAAAAAAAAAAAAGATACCTTATGGCTTGTTTCCCTCTCTCCAGTTTTTCTTTTTCCCTTTCCTTTATGTTCATCTCTTTCTTAAATCCACATACACATGAGATCATATGGTATTTGTGTTTTTCTGACTGACTTATTCACTTAGCATTAAACACTCTGACTCCATCCATGTCGTTGCAAATGGCAAGATTCCATTTTTTGTTGGCTGGGTAATAGTCCATTGTACATATAGACCACATCTTTTTTATCCGCTTACCTGTTGGTAGACATTTGGGCTCTCACAATAGTCTGGCTATTGTTGATAAAACATTGGGGTGTTTGGATCTGTATTTTTGTATCCTTTGGGTACATACTCTGTAGTGCAATTGCTAGATCCAGGGTAATTCTATTTTTAGCCTTTTAGGGAGCCTCCATGCTGTTCTCCAGCATAGCTGTACCAGTTTGCATTCCCATCAACAGTGCAAGAGAGTTCCCCTTTCTCCAGATCCTAGCCAGCACCTGTTGTTTCCTCTGTTGTTAATTTTAGCCATTCTAACCAGTGTTATCTCATCTTGGCTCTGATTTGTATTTCCCTGATGACGAGTGATGTTGAGCATCTTTTCAGGTGTCTGTTAGCCGTCTGGATGTCTTCTTGGGAAACTCTATTCATGTCTTCTGCCCATTTCTCAACTGGGTTATTGGTTTTTTGGGTGTTGAATTAGATAAATTCTTTGTAGATTTTTGTATACTAATCCTTTTTTTTTTTAAAGATTTTATTTATTTATTTGACAGATCACAAGCAGGCAGAGAGGCAGGCAGAGAGAGGAGGAAGCAGGTTCCCTGCTGAGCAGAGAGCCCGATGCGGGGCTCGATCCCAGGACTCTGAGATCATGACCTGAGCCGAAGGCAGCGGCTTAACCCACTGAGCCACCCAGGCGTCCCCTGTATACTAATCCTTTAGCAGATACTTTATGTGCAAGTATCTTCTCCCATTCCATAGGCTGCCTTTTAGTTTTGTTGATTGTTTTCTTTGCTGTGCAGAAGCTTTTATCTTGATGAAGTCCCAATAGTTCATTTTTTGTTTCCCTTGCCTGTGGTGATGTGTCTAGTAAGAAGTTGCTATGACCAAGGTTAAAGAAGTTTCTGTGTGTGTTTTCCTCTAGGATTTTGATGGTTTCCTGTCTCAGAATTAAGGTTTTTCCTCCATTTTGAATTTATTTTTATGTATGGTGTAAGTGGTCCAGTTTCATTCTTCTGCATGTTGCTGTTCAGTTTTGCCAACACCATTTGTTGAAAAGACTTTTTTGCCATTGGCTGTTCTTTGATGCTTTGTTGAAGATTAGTTGCCCATATAGTTGTGGGTCCATTTCTGGGTTTTCTGCTCCATTGATCTATGTGTCTGTTTTTGTGCCAGTACCATACTGTCTTGATGACTGTAGCTTTGTAAAATAGTTTGAAATCCAGAATCATGATGCCGCCAGTTTTGTGTTTCTTTTTCAGAATTGTTTCGGCTATTTAGGGTCTTTTGTGGTTCCATACAAATTTTAGGATTGTTCTAGCTCTGTGAAATATGCTGGTTGTATTTTGATGGGGATTGTATTACATGTGTAGGTTGCTTTGGATAATAAAGACATTTTAACAATGTTTGTTCTTCCAGTCCATGAGCATGAAATGTTTTACCATTTCTTTGTGTCCTCTTCAGTTTCTTTCATAACTGTTCTGTAGTTTTCTGAGTACAAATCTTTTATTTATCTAGTTAGATTTATTCCTAGATATCTCATTTTTGGTGCAATTGCAAATGGGATTGATTCCTTGATTTCTTTTTCTGCTGCTTTGTTATTGGTGTATAGAAATATGCATTGGTTTTATATCCTGCAACTTTGCTGAATTTATATATCAGTTCTAGCAATTTTCTGGTGGCATCTTTAATATTTTCTACAGAGTACCATGTCCTCTGTAAATCGTGAAAGTTTGACTTCTTCCTTGCCAGTTTGGATGCCTTTTATTTTCTTTGTTGTCTGATTACTGAGGCTAAGACTTCCAGTACTATGTTTAGTACTAATGATGAGAGTGGACATCCTTGTCTTGTTACTGTAGGGGAAAAGCTCTCAGTTTTTCCCCATTGAGGATGATATTATCTGTGGGTCTTTTGTATATGGCCTTTAAAATGTTGAGGTGTGTTCCATCTACCCCTACTTTGTTGAGGGTTTTTATCCCGAAAGGATGCTGTATTTTGTCAGATGCTTTTTATGCCTCAAGTGACAGGACCACATGGTTCTTACCTTTTTGTTAATATGGTATATCACATTGATTGATTTGTGAATATTAAACCACCCCTGCAGCCAAGGAACAAGTCCCACTGGATTGTGTTGGATAATTCTTTGAATGTACTATTGAACTTGATTGCTAGTATTTTATTGAATTTTTCTGCATCTGTGTCCATCTGGGTTATTGGCCTCTAATTCCCGTAGTAGGGTTTTTGGTTTTGGAATCAAGGTAATACTGGCTTTGTAGAATGAGTTTGGAAGCTTTCCTCCCATTTGTACTTTTTGGAACAGTTTGAGAAGACTGTTTTAACTCTTCTTTAAATGTAGAGTAGAGGGGCATGTGGGTGTCTTTTTTTTTTATTTTGTCTGCCCTCAGCTAGGGTCATGGTCCCATGGTCCTGGCATCTCTCAGTTTCTCTCAAATAAATAAGTAAAGTAAGCAACTAAGTAAGTCTAAATTTTTTAAAAAAATGTCTGGTAGGATTCACTGGGAAAGCCATCTGGCCCAGGACTTTTATTTGTAGGGAGATTTTTTTTTTTTTAAAGATTTTATTTATTTATTTATTTGACAGACAGAGATCACAAGTAGGCAGAGAGGCAGGCAGAGAGAGAGGAGGAAGCAGGCTCCCTGCTGAGCAGAGAGCCCGATGCGGGGCTCGATCCCAGGACCCTGGGATCATGACCTGAGCTGAAAGCAGAGGCTTTAACCCACTGAGCCACCCAGGCGCCCCTGTAGGGAGATTTTTGATTACTGATTCAGTTTCTTTGCTGGTTATGTGTTCAAATTTTCTATTTATTCCTGTTTCAGTTTTGGTAGTGTATAAGTTTCTAGGAATCTGTCCATGTCTTCCAGGTTTCCCAGTTTGGTAGCATATAATTTTTCATCGTATTCTCTTCTTCTTCTTTTTTTTTTTTTTTTTTTTTAAGATTTTATTGATTTATTTGAGAGAGTGAGAACACAAGTGGGAGTTGTGCAGAGGGAGAGAGAGAAACAGGATTCCCACTGAGCAGGGAGTCTGAGGTGGGGCTCGATCTCAGGACCCCAATATCATGACCTGAGCCAAAAGTAGGCGCTTTACAGACTCAGCTACCAGACACCCCCGTAGTATTCTCTTATACTTGTATTTCTGTGGTGTTGGTCATGATTTCTCTTTCGTTAATGATTTTATCTATTTGGGTCTTTTTTTGATAAGACTAGCTAGGGAGTTACCAGTTTTATCAATTCTTTCACAGAACCAGCTCTTAGTTTTGTTGTTCTGTTCTACTGGATTTTTTTGTTTCTATATCATTTATTTCTCCTCTGATCTTTATTATTTCCCTTCTTTTGCTGGCTTTAGGCTTTATTTGCTGTTCCTGTTTTAGCTCCTTTAGGAAGGAGCTAGAAAACCTTCAGTATCAACCTGGGATCAAAGGTTTCCCTTTAATAACCTTTAGTAAGGTTAGGTTGTATATTTGAGACTTTTTTGCTTCTTGAGGTAGGCCTGTATTGCAGTATGCTTCCCTCTTAGGACTGCCTTTGCTGCATCCCAAAGGTTGTGAGCTGTCTTTTAATTTTCACTTGCTTCCATGTATTTTAAAAATTCTTCTTTAATTTCCTGGTCTTTAATTTCTTGGTTAACTCAGTCATTCTTTAGTAGGATGTTCTTTAACCCTCATCTATTTTTTTCATAGTTTTGTGGGCTGAAAATATGCATGTAGACCATTGACATTTAAAGTGTTTATGAATACAGTTGGATTAATAACTACCATAATTGTTGCTGTTTTTTATCCATTGCATTTGGTTTTGATTTTGTATTCCACTCTTTCTGCTTTCTCTGACTTTAACTGAACATTTATAGATTATATTTTTCCACTCTCATAGCATTATCAATTGTACTTAAAAGAAAAAAAACTCTTTTTAAGTGTTTGCTCTTAAATTCACGGTATGTGTTTATAGCTATTTGAAGTCCACTTCTAAGTCCACTTTCAAATCATGTTAGACCATTTCAAGGGTAGTGCAGTTACCTGATAACAGAATATCCCCAATTCCTTCCTCCTGCCCTTAGGACATTACTATCATTTACTTCACTTGTATTGAAGCTACAGTTACTGCGTACATTGTTGAAATTACTATTTTGAGCGAACTGTTATGAATTTGGTCAGTTAAGAGTAAGAAAAATAGGGATGCCTGGGTGGCTCAGTCAAGTGTCTGCCTTTGGCTTAGGTCATGATCTCAGGGTCCTGGGATCAAGTCCTGCACTGGGCTCTCTGCTCGGTGGGGAGCCTGCTTCTGCCTCTCCCTTTGCTTCTCCTCCTGCTTGTGTGCTTTCTCTGTGTTAAATAAATAAATGAAATCTTAAAATATTTAACCCCTATTTATTCCTTCTCTAACACTCTTCTTTGTGTAGATCTGTTTCTAACTTATGTCTGTTTCCCTCTCAAGAAATCTTGTAACATGGGGCACCTGGGTGGCTTATTTGGTTAGGTGTCTGCCTTTGGCTCAGATCATGATCCCAGGGTCCTGGGATTGAGCCCTGTGTCAGGCTCCCTGTTCCGGGTCGGAGGGGGGCGCGGGGTAGGTGGTGGGAGTCTGCTTCTCCCTCTCCTCCCTGCTCGTGCTCTTACTGTCTCTGTCAATATCTCTGTCTTTCTCAAATAAATAAATAAATAAATAAAATCTTTAAAAAGTTGGGGTGGCTTTTATAATATAAAATATTTTTTAAAAAAATCTTGTAACATTTCTTGGTAGGTACCTCTGCCCTGTGACAAATTCCTTTTTGTTCATCTTTATTTCTCTTTAGATATTTTTTTCCTTCAACACCTTAAATATTTCTTCCACTCTCTTGCTTGAATGGTTTCTGATTAGAAGGCCAATATGCTGCTTATTCTTGCTCCTCTGTAGGTAAGACTTCTCCCCCACTGCATTCTTTTATGATTTTCTTTTTGTCTTTGATTTTTCTGCAGCTTGAATATGGTATGCCTAGGTACAGTTTTTTTATATTTATAATTTTTATGTATATTTGGTTTTCCGTGAGTTTCTGTGGTTTGCCCTCTACTATTAATTTTGGAAAAGTCTCATTGTTGGGTCACGTGTTTCTGCTGTTCCTTTCTGTTTGTCATCTTTGGTTTCTACTGCAGATCGATTACATGTTTGTGTAATTGTCCCATGTTTTTTAGATAATCTTTTGTATCCTTTTTCTTTTTGCATTTCAGTTTTGAAAGTTGTATTGGTATTTTTTCCAGCTCATTGATTCTTTCCTTGGCTGTGTCTAGTGTATTGATGAGTCCATCGAAGCGTTTATTTCTGTTACAGTTTTTTTTTTTGTTGCCAGCATTTCCTTTGGGTTCTTCCTTGGAATGTCCATCGCCCTGCATACAATACCTCTCTTTGCATATTGGCCACTTTTGTCATTAGAGCTCTAGCATATTAGTGATAGTTGCTTTAAATTCCTTGTGAAGTAATTCTAGCATCTCTGCCATATCTGAGTGGGGTTCTCTACTTGCTCGGTGTCTTCAGATCTGTTCGTTATTTTAGTACGCTTTGGGATTTTTTGATAGCTAGATGTGATGTACTGGGTAAAAGGGACTTGAGATGTGTATGCCCTTGTGTGAGGTTTTATGTTTACCTAGCTAGGAGTTCGGCTGTGTTTCCTGTTTGCTGTATCAGTAGGTGTCAGAGCTAAAATTTACACTGGTGTCCTTGTTTTTGTCTCTTTGTCTTTGCGTTTCGCTAAAGATTTCTTACGTAAGGTCTGAGAGGTGCAGTTCTGTAGTTGTATGCCCTGGTTATTAGACAGGAGCCCTCTTGATGTTTGAAGTGATCTGTAGGCGTGCTTGGCTGGCCCAGTTGGTGAAACCTGTGACTCTTTATCTCAGAGCTATAGGTTCAAGCCCTGTGTTGGGTGTAGAGATGACTTTAAACTAAAATCTTAAAAAAAAAAGTGATCTCTAGTTCTGTGGTTAGGTCTCAGTCTTTTAGGGAACTTGTGCCCCTGGCCTGTGACCTTCACAAGTGCTTTGGGTTTGGGGTTTTGCCCCTCTCTTAGGTGAAACTGGAAGGCAGAGGGGACTGGAGTAGGATATTTTCCTTCCCATAAGTCAGGCAGGTTCTGGCAAATCCCAGTAAGCTAGGCTCTGGTAAAACAATTTCCCCTGAGGACAGGCCTTGTTAAAGAACAGAAGGTTCTGGATGTATCTCTAAGTGGCTTGTTTTCTCCTTCCCCTGCCTGAAGCCTGAGGGGTTTTGTTCTCTGACCTTCACTGTGATAACCTGGCAGGTAAAACTCACAGAAGTACCTGGGTCCCCGTAACCTGGGTACCTAGGTTTATTAATTTGAACCTGTCCACATTGAACCTCTAGTGATTTATCAGTTATACTTTGCTTTTTCCTGCCCTGTTTCTGCCCCAGGCATCTGCTCCAGTAAGTTGTAATTTTCTGTATTTGCCTGTTCTCTGATTGTTTGGGTAGTATTTTATCCTGTTACTTCAGTTCTCTGATGGATCTAAAACGAATTGTTTTTCAATTTGTTTAGCTCTTTTATTGTAACGACAGTAGTGACCCCTTCCAAATACCTCACATGCCAGACTGGAAAATGACAGTTTGATGCTTTTATTTTTGAAAGATATTTTTGATAGATTAAAAGAACTCCTGGTGACACCTTTTCTTCCTTTTCTTTTAGTGTTTTATAGATGTCATTCCATTGTCCTCCAGCTTAGAGCAGAAATTACTTACGGTTCTTACCTTTATTTATCTATCCATAATGTGCTTTTTTTCATGTTTATAAACACTTTGTTCAGTTCATTACAGTGGGCAAGTTTCCAACTGAATGCATAGATGGAAGCGAGGTACCCCTGGGTTAATGCAGGAGCCAGCGGCTTACATGGGACTGACTGGGCATCAGCCAAAGAGGGAGCACCAAGGTTTCAGAGCCAGACCCCACTCAGAGCCCCCGAGCCAAGGGTGGGCTAATGGCCCGACACTGACCTCTCCTTCCTTCTCACAGCTGGGCACCCTGCATGTCTTCAACATTGTATCGTTTCAGTGATGTCGGGGAAACACTTATGAAACTGAGCCCCATGTCCTGGTGCACCCGAACTGTTGTTGCTTTGTAAGTCACATGCTAGCATCCGAACAAGGGTATGAGAATCCTCCAGTAACAGTGTGCCAGAAGGGTGCTATCTCTGTATTTCTCCATTAGTGCCTCCTTGCCTGTTTTCATTCCTACTTGAATTCCCATCTATAAGTCGCATACCCTGGTGATGAAAGTCTCACACAAGTCTGTCAGATGACAAAGCTATTTCCAAAGCAGCATCTTGTGCAGATAGTCTGTGACCTTGAAGAAAGTGTCTCTGGTTAGCTGTCTTCTGTGAAAAGAGTCACCTACCCCTGACTAATGCCTAATTGAAAGCATAATTTAGAAGACATATTGAGGAAGTAGAATAGGATAAAAATAGGAAACAAACATTTCTACTATCTTAGAGACCACAGAACTTCCTACAGCGCTGTGTTGGGACAGAGTGTTTGGAGGTTCACAACCTCTGTGGTTTATGGGAGACACTATAAGGAGGACCTGGGAAGAACTTGCCATTTTCAGTGGAAAAAAGTGGCAGTTAATAATTATAATGACTTTGTACTTAGGATCTGGATTTGGTGCACCTTTTTTTTTTTTTTTTTTTTTTTTAAAGATTTTTATTTTTCAGAGCGCACAAGAGGGGAGTGGCAGGCTGAGGGAGAAGCAGGCTCTGGGAGCAGGCTCCCCACTAAGCGGGGAGCCCAATGTGGGACTCAGTCCCAGGATTCTGGGATCATGAGCTGAAGGCAGCTAAAGGCAGATGCTTAACCAGCTGAGACACCCAGGCATCCCTGCTGCCCTTTGTTTTTTTTGAATAGAAAGAAATAAGGGTGTTTTCATTAATCCATTAAATGTATGTGAAAAGGAGCATTTTAAGAGGTGCAGTCTTTTTGAAAAATTGATCAAACTCGAATTCGGTATACTCAGTGTATTTGTAAATAAAATTAGGGCATGAAAATAAATAGGAAACAAACTCCAAAAAGCTATTGTCTCTGGGGGACTGGGCCAATTAATGACCAGTTCACAGATGGTCTTACTTGAAGGCTACAAAATTGTTGTTCACATAATTATTATAAACCTACTGGAGTCCACAGCTAACAGTCTGCAAACTATTGGGTAGAGCTCAGTCTCAATGTATGAGATGGTTGCAGTCTAGCTTAAACCTTCTCTTACCCCTGGGAGAAATATGGACTCAGAAGGGGAGCTGGACTACCTACAGCATTCCAAAGGCAAAAAAGTCCTGTTAGGAAGTAGGTTCACATACAATATAATTTTAATTCTAAAGGGCACCTTAAATTCCATTTGTCGGTTTTTAAAATTTATCTGTCGGGAACAGACTTAACAACATTGTACTGGCATTTAACTTTTTGGCAAAATAGAAACCTTGGTCACAGCCATACTTCTATAAAGATGTTTTGTTGTGTTTTTTTTTTTAATATTTTATTTATTTATTTGACAGACAGAGATCACAAGGAGGCAGAGAGGCAGGCAGAGAGAGAGGAGGAAGCAGGCTCTCCGCTGAGCAGAGAACCGGGTACGGGGCTCGATCCCAGGACCCTGAGATCATGACCTGAGCCGAAGGCAGAGGCTTAACCTGCTGAGCCACCCAGCCACCCCTACCTGCAGGTTTAGAATATGGTTCTGAAGATGTCGTATGACAGGGATAGCTAACTTGGAACAAATTCCATTGACTGGAAGTAATGGCAGTTAATGAGACAACATTACTTCTAGGTAATGACACTCTGTAACTTAAGAGATGCTCTTCATCAGCCACTTGGCAGTCTGTGAAGGCGCCGGGCCAGGTGTGGGCCAGGCAGCCGCACTTGAACTTTGGAGCGCTTACGAAAACAAAGGCATGCTTCCTAGAAATTAAACTTTACAGTAACAACAGAAAACAGTCACTTCAGGAAGAACAGTGGCGTGCTCGAGATACAGCAGGTTAAGTCAAGCGTCTTAAAGAAGGTTCTTGAACAGCAGGCTGGAATTTCACTGGTTCTTCTCAGTGGGGAGCATTCCACACGACGATGGTGATGATGAAGATGGCGGCTGCCCCAGTGACAGTCCCTGTTGTCCACATCTGGCAGTTGTTCCACCAATATTTTCTCTTCAGCTTGACAGCACTTGTTTCAAATTGGGATACTCCTACCTGCAGCCTTTCTGCACAGTTGTCTAACTCGGAGAGCTTCTGATGACTTTCCAACACCTTCTATTGACTCTCGTGATGTCCACCACCTCATCTGCTACATTCCTTGTCTGCTGAAGGCTCCAGTGACATTTTGGCGGCAGCGAGCGGCAGTCGCAGAGCTGCACAGCAGGATCCAAGGCCGGATCTGTACATAATGTGCTCTTTCAAAGCCCGGCTT
>NW_019154129.1:12802013-12933507 GCF_002288905.1 Enhydra lutris kenyoni | reverse complement strand
TCTAGATTCTCTCCATAGTTTGGCTATTGTGGACATTGCTGCTATAACCATTCAGATGGGGGCACCTGGGTGGCTCAGTGGGTTAAAGCCTCTGCTTTTGGCTCAGGTCATGAACCCAGGGTCCTGGGATCGAGCCCCGCATCGGGTTCTCTCTGCTCAGCAGGGAGCCTGCTTCCCTTCCTCTCTCTCTGCCTGCCTCTCTGCCTACTTATGATCTCTGTCTGTCAAATAAATTAAAAAAAAAAAAAAATTCAGATGCATGTGCCCCTTTGGGTCACTACGGTTTGTATCTTTAGGGTAAATACCCAGTAGTGTGATTGCCAGGTCTCAGGGTAGCTCTGTTTTCAATTTTTTAATTTTTTTTTTTTAATTATTTGACAGAGAGAGATCACAAGTAGACAGAGAGGCAGGCAGAGAGAGAGAGAGAGGGAAGCAGGCTCCCTGCTGAGCAGAGAGCCTGATGCGGGACTCGATCCCAGGACCCTGAGATCATGACCTGAGCCGAAGGCAGCGGCTTAACCCACTGAGCCAACCAGGCGCCCTGTTTTCAATTTTTTGAGAAACCTCCATGCTGTTTTCCAGAGTGGTTGCACCAGCTTGCATTCCCACCAACAGTGTAGGAGGGTTCCCCTTTCTCCACATCCTCGCCAGCATCTGTCATTTCCTGACTTGTTAATTTTAGCCATTCTGACTGGTGTGAGGTGGTATCTCATTGTGGTTTTTATTTGTACTTCCCTGATCAAAACCCGGCTTCTTTAAAGATTTTTTTTCTTTGACACTGGTTTTTAACAACTTTATTATGATGTACCTTGCTGTACAGTCTCCTCAGGTTTATCCTCCTTGGGTTTTACTGAACTTCTTGGATCTATAAGTTTATAGTTGTGATCATTTGGGAAATTCTGCTTTATTTCTTCAGATAGTGTTTTTGTCTCCTTTTTGATTTTCTATTTCTGGGATTTAGTTTATGCACATTGGCCTGCTTGGTAGTGTCTGGTGTTTCTTGTTTACCTGTGTGCTTTATTTATTTGTGTGTGGTGTGTGTGTGTGTGTGTGTTTGTGTCTGTACTTTATTTTGAGTCCTATCAGTTGCTATGTCTTTAAATTCCTTGATCTTTTCTTTTACAGTGTTGATCTGATGTTAATCCCATATTAATGTTTTTTCATTTCAGATACTATTGTTACCATCTCTAGAAAACCCATTTGGATCTTTTTATAGCTTCCATTTTCCTCTCCATCATGCACGTGTTACCCTCTACTTTCTTGAATATATGAAGCATTTTTACAATATTCATCATCCTTCTGTGCTAGTTCTTGTATGTCTGCCTTTGCAAGGTCACTTTCTAACGGCTGGTCTTTCTTAGGGTCATAGGTCATGTTTCCTTCTCTTTCACATGTCTGGTGTAGCAGTTACTAGTTCATACTTCATTGCTTGCTTGTGATGCTAGAACGTTTCTCCCTTGCCAGCTAGCCTGATGCTAAACTCACCGTTGCAGTTGCTGGAGAAGGGGCCTCTCTTCCCAGTTCTGTGTGTTCTGCTTATTTCTGTTCTTGACACAGGCTGGCACACAGGATGCACGGGAGCTCACTCCAATAAGTTTCTTTGGCATCTTTTCGGGTAGTTTCCTGGCTGCAAATTTAGCAGCACTCCTGTGGTGCCAGCCCTGTTACTCTCTCTATGTCTGGAAGGGGGCAGGCACTGCCAGGCAAGTTCTATGGGACCTCGTCTGGCCTTCTGGTGGCTTTCCGGTGAGTTCATCAGCACCTTTGCCCACACCCTCCCAGCTCATTTTATTCGTGCCCACATAGGTAGTTGTCGGTCATCTCCAGGTTTGGCCTGGGGCAGCCCAGTGAACTTTACACCATCCAGTGGGCTGTGACCACCCACCTCCCAGGTGTGAATCCTTCCCTTGGGTGCCCCCCTTCACCATTAGGTATTCTATAGAGTTTCTTTTGTTTCCTTTCAGTTAACTCCTTATAAATAGTTAATAATTCTTCATACTAAATTTCCCTTGTTAAAAATACCGTGTGGTTTCTGTCTCCTGGCTGGACTCTGATAGACCTGGCATTTCCTTATCGAATCCTGGACATGGTGAATTTATGTTGTTGGTTGCTGGGTTGTTATATTCCTTCAAATAGTGTTAATCTTGGCCTGGCACACAGTTAAGTTCCTTGGCATCAGCCGATCCTTTAGAGGCTTGCTTCTGAGCAGCGTTAGGGTGGGTCCAGAGCTGTCTTTGGTTTGTAGGTAATTTGGCCCCATTATTAGGGGCGATGCCCTTCTGGGGATTCTGCTTGATACGCTGTGAATTAGGAGGCTTTACCATGGTGGCTTGTGGGAACACAAAGTAGGACCATCCCTGTGTGAGCTCTGGGGATCTTTCCCCTCTGCTCCTTTCCAGGGATTCCTGCCCTGGGCTTCTCGCATAGTTTGTTTCACACGGGTATGGAGTCCTCAGCCGAAGCCTCAAGGGGACCCTCTGTTCTGTCCCTGGAGTTCTGCCCACTGTGCAGCCCCTCTTCCCCAGCACTCTGCCCTCATGTTCCTTGCCCTCCTGACTGCCCCTTCCATACGGGAGATGGCCGGCTGGGTCTGAGTTTCCCCTCGCTGCACTGTAGCCCAGAACCACCTTGGCCGTGGCAGGTGCAGTCACAGGGCTCTGGCTGTTGGGTTTCCCTTCTCACTGAGATTGCTGCTATCTGGTGAAAGGAGACGCATCACATCATCTCTTGTCCAGTTGTCCTGAGTTTAGGGGGCCCTGGTACTCTGTCTTGAATGAATAGATACATAGCCAAACAGATGTAATGGCCTGTCAGGAGCTTCATGAAATTCAGAATATTTGGGGCTCTCTGGCTAAGCCAACACTGTTAATATGCTTTTTTTTTTCTTTTATTAAGCAGTCGCACAGATGGGAACGGGAAGATGGTGCAGATTGGAAGACAGTGACGTGGTGGCAGCCTGGAGTCGGCCCCATAGCAGGCTCACCTTCACCATCTTGTGTAGTTGTGTCCTTGCTGGGCTGAGGTGCTTGCGAAGATCAAATCAACACCTCCTCACAGGAGCTACCGTGAAGAAAGGAGCTCATCACCCAAGAATTTGGAAGGGTGGTGCCCCTGCCCTGCTTCCGTGGCCCACCATGATTCCAGCAGTCTTCAGATGATGGGGAACTGGACTGACAAGGCCACCTACCTCTGGGGACTCTGGCCTTGGCCTGGACTCCTTCTCTGGCTTCGTAGGGCCCCCTCCGCTTCTGCCTGAGGCCCTGTCCACGGCCACAGGTGGGTCGAGATGGCTGCTGGTGGCCACTGCTGCCCTGCTGCACTTCCACTCTGAGGGAAGGGCACCGAGCCCTGGGAGCCGTCATGCTGGCAGCACGAAGGGAGCCTGGAAAGCCAGCCTTGCAAGGTGAGGGGACGTGTTTTCTAAAGTGGTATACAAGTGGGGTGAGAAGCAGGACTGCTCCCCAGAGCCCGGAAGGTCTCTGCACCTGCCTTTCCTGTTCTCCACCCAGCAATATCTTCCCGTCCCCACAGCCAGGGCTCTGCCAGCCTGAGATTCTTCCCTGGGGGTGGTAACCCAGACCTCTGAGGGGAGAGTGGTGGCAGGGCCCTGAGTCTGCCCACATTCAGGAGTCCAGGACAGGCAGGCTCTCTGGGGAGCCCCATGGCTTGATGGGGGTTTGGGACAGGCCAAATGCATCGTCCTTCACTCATGGCAGACCTGATGAGGCATCTGTTCTGGGGGCCAGTTAAGAGTGAAGGCTGAGGCACTGAGGGAGGATGGTTTAGCGGGAGCCTTTTCATGTGGCCAAGCCCCATAGGCCGTCACGCAGGCATGCATCCCGACCCCCCAGGGAAGAGTTCATTTAGTGAAACATTCCAGCCTGAAGCTTCCTGGGGATGAGAAACACCAAGGGGAGCTTGGGGACTGTGGTCTCCTCCACACTAGCAGGTCCACATTACTTTAATGTTCTACAGTCTAAGGTCCAGAGCTGCTCTGAGAATGGGTAAAGAGAGGCTGGGGACTAGTGGACACAGTGACTGGGGAGGCAGAGAAGACATGGGATTAGCCCTCCCAGTGGGCCCATCCAGGAAGGATTGGGCAGAGTCAGAAAAGACAAGGGTCGGTAGTGAGAGCTTCAGTGGCCACTGTGTTGTGGGGCTGCACTGTCCTGAAGGTGTTGGCTCCTGGGACCACTGGTTCTTGTGAGGATCCTTCTGGGCTCACATAAGGGCAGCTCTTCCTCTCCACAGAGGTAGGCCCACACCAGGGACTCTGGAGTCTGTTGTCTCACAGTCCTCAGCCTCTGCCTGGGACTTCCATGACAGGATGAACTGCTCCTGACTCTGCCCTCTTGGCTGTGCTTTACCCAAATAACTACTCTGATAGCTCCTAGCCCGCGGGAGCCTTTCCCTCCCAGTGAGAGCTGGAACTTCAGTGCGCCCCCATCACCCTTGGTTGTATGTCTCCGTCCCACAAGGATTTGGGATGTGGAGGCTGAGCAGCCTGGCCTGGTGGCAGAAGCCTATCCTTTCACTCTTTCCTCAGAGAGGACTGGGTCAGGCCCCTTTGTGTGAGATGCTCACACTTAGACGGGGACAGCCAGAGCGGCTGGAGAGGGTGGAGAGCATCTGCAGCCATTGTTCTGTCAAGAAGGCCCCCTCCGATGTTCATCCTTCCATTCAGCAAGTACTTGGTGAGCACGCACTATGGGTCAGGGCTTGTTTAGGTGCTGATACATAAGCCCTCGCTGTCGCTGGACTGTATCTGGTGAGACGGGTGTGCATCGTGAGACGTGATTGGTGGTAAGACGAAAATAAGGATGCAGGGGCAAAATGTGCTAATTTCAGTGGATGCTATGGGAAGGTGACATCCGGGAAGAGGCTTGCGTGAAGGAGGGGGCAAGCTGTGTGGCCATTTGGAGGCAGAATGCTCAGAGGAACAGTGCAAAGGCCCTGCGCTAGGAGTCCATTTGGGGAACATGGTTGAAACTGTCAATGGGTAACAAGCTGTGGCGTTTATAGCTGAGCCCCATGGCCAGTCCTAGGCAGGAAGCACAGCAGTGACTTGCCCTTCTTGTAAAAGACCAGCCCTGCCCATCTGGCCAAGAGGGCAGAGTCCCCCCGCCCCCAGAGGAAGGAGGCCTGGAGCTGGCCGTCTGCAAGCCCAAGGCTCCTCCTCTAGGAGTGAGGTGGTAGACCTCAGCTGAGGACACATGATCCTGTTCTCCGAGAAGCTACAGAATGAGCTTCTAGGATGTAGAATTGCTATGTCCTGCTGCCATCTTCATTGTAGGACTGGGCCGGTAAGGAGATAGACTAGAGGGTTCAGACAAGGACACAGAGGTCTTCAGGCCCAGAGACTCTTGGTCAGACCAGACGGACATGGCCTTTGTTCCTTCTGGCTATTGCTCATTGGTTTGCATACCTCTGCACAGGCCACATGCAGCTCAGAGATGTCCATGCAGCCTACGCTAGCCAGACCGGCTTGCTTTGTTACTAACCCATATCCTGTCACACACCGTGCCTGACGCTGAGTCCGCTTACCAGGTACCCTGACAGGACCAGGCAGGGTGACAGACCCACCAGAGACTGCAGTTTTGGAGTTGTCGGACAAGAGACTTTAGCTGATTGATATATTAAAGCAAAGAGGTAAGTTATGGAGCTCCACATACAATTCACAAGAAATTAATGAAAAATCTAAAATGGGAAGGTATGACTAAGATTTAAAGGTTAGTAAGTAGATGTAACCGGAGGTAAGAGGCAGCTAAAGAAAGGATTAGTGAACTGGAAGGTCAGTCAGAATTCCCCCTGCAGGTGCACCACAACCAGCCCGCACTGCCCTGTGCGCCGGGCCTGCTTGTCTCTTCTGTAGCTCCCCAATCTTGAGCAGGGCACTGGTGGTGAGGGGTTCCTGCCAAAGAAGGTTCTTTGTGCTTGGAGTCACTGGAGGGTCTTCAGAACTTGGAGAATGTGTTTCAGTGCAACGTTATTGGCAGTGCTCCTGGCATGTTGGGACCCGTCACTAGAGCTTTGCGGTGCTGATGAGATCTTTGGGGGCCTCGGATCCATCGTCAGAAACATGAGTGTGTTTCTATTTATGGTCTTGGGCTAAACTTATGCTAACCTCTCTACACCTTAAAAACTGCCTTTTTACAGCTGTCCTTTTGTTTGCTTCTCCCCTGAATGCGGAGTGAGTGCAGAAAGGTAGCATTGAGGTGAGGACTGGTGGGCTTGGGGAAGCGGAGGGCCATGTGTTTTGCAAGGGGTGTGCACTCGCTGTTCAGGCCTCACATCGTGGGTCCCGAGTGCCACCTGTTCGACTGAGGTGATGGGCACGGGCACAGGAGGACGTGGGGGCCGGGGCTACTGCGAACGTGACTGACACTGTTTTGGATCATAGCAGTTTAGATGCAGGTTGTTCTGAGAAGTTTTCCACCCTGGGCTAATGGTTTCTTTATAATGAACAGACATAAATTCATGAGGGATGTTGATGTAAGGCAGGGTCACGGGCCAAGGCCAGCATGCTGACCTACACAGGTTGCTTGACATGGATTAAAGCAGTGTCATGGCAGAGACCTCAGCCTTTTATCTGAAGGCAAGGATGGAAGCCCCGTGTCTTCTGAACTGCTCTGTGGGACAGTGAACACCCTTCCTAAGGGGAGAGAGGGAATACAGGCTGAGTCCGGCTGACTGCAGGGGAGGCAGGCCTGCAGGGCTGTGATGCTGTGGATTCTGGGAGGTTCTCGTCAGCTCAAACCAAGTGCCAAGAGGTCACTTGGAAGTCCCATAGTATACCCTGGGCTTCGAGACAGGAAGCTATGCTGGGTTCTCTGGAGGGTCCATGAGGAACGGATGTCCCCTTACTCAGCCAGGAGGGTGCTGAGGGAGGTGGGGAGCAGGAGGTGAGCACGTAGCCCCACTGTGTTACACATTTGTCAGTGGAGGGACTTCTGTGTTCCAGGCACTGGTTTAGGCACAGGAAGTTTGATGGAGCGGTTGGACGAGGTCTCTGCTCTTACGGGGTTTGTGTTCCAGTCCAGAGGCCAGCCTTAAGCAAGGGTAAACAAGTAAGAGCAAACACTTTAAAGAACCAAGAAAACAAGTGCTAAAAGTCATGAAGAAAGGTGATACTGGGATCATGTTCGTGGTAAGGGCTGTTAGGGAGAGGACGACCTCCCTTAAGAGGTGTTGTTTGAGCTGAAACCAGAGTGACAGGACAGCCCAGCTTTGCAGGTGGAGCAGAGGCCCGCAGCTGGAATCGCTTCAGCTTTCATCTCAAGGACTAGGAGAAACTGATGACAGATTTTTTTTTTTTTTAAGATTTTATTTATTTGTCAGCACAAGTGGGGTGGGGGCGGGTGGGTGGCAGGCAGAGGGAGCAGGCTCCCCAGTGAGCAGGGAGCCTGACGCAAGACCCTGGGATCATGGCCTGAGCCACCCAGGTGCTCCATTTAATTCTTCTTTTTTTTTTTTTTAATACAAATTTTTTTTTAAAGATTTTATTTATTTATTTGACAGAGAGAGATCACAAGTAGACGGAGAGGCAGGCAGAGAGAGAGAGAGAGAGAGAGAGAAGTAGGCTCCCTGCTGAGCAGAGAGCCTGATGCGGGACTCGATCACCAGGACCCTGAGATCATGACCTGAGCCGAAGGCAGCGGCTTAACCCACTGAGCCACCCAGGCGCCCATTTAATTCTTTTTTTAAGTAGGCTCCACGCATGGAGGCCAGTGTGGGGCCTGATCTCACAACCCTCAGATCAAAACCTGAGCTGATACCAAGAGTCGGACACTTGACCAGCTGAGCCGCCCAGGCAGGCACCCCAATGGAATATTCGTTTAGACAATGACATTTATTGTTTTTAAAGGATCCACATGGAATTAGTAATAGATCTCATATTTTAATCTGTCGTTCCTTCTCTTGAAAAATTTATTGATGAGATCATTCTTTGTCCTGCAGTTTCGCAGTCTGGATTGTGCCGTGTCCCCATGGTGCCGATGACTGATGCATCTCTGTCCCTTGTAAGTCAGTCCTGAGATCTAGAGGCTGCATACGTCCCCGGTGGTTTTGGCAAGCTCCTACCTAAGTGCTGTTGTGTCCTCTATTGAGGTGTGGACAGCTGGTTGTCTTCTGTGAGATAGTAACCACCGACGAGGAGTGCCTCTGGTAGGGTCCCAAATTGCTGAGGCTCACGTTCTGGCAGCCCCTCACTGCTTGGCTGGAGTGCTCCTGTACAGAGGAATGGCTCCTCGCTAACCACTGGGCGACTGGGTGCTCCCGTCTACATAGGAAAGGCAGGGAGACTTCCACTTGCGGAGTAACAGGCTGACTCCTTTTTTCGTTTTGCTTCATTTTTTAAGATTTTATTTATTTGACATAGGGAGAGAGGGAACACAAGCCAGAGGAGAGGGAGAAGCAAGCCTATGGCTGAGCAGGGAGCCCGATGCAGGGCTGGGTCCCAGGACCCTGGCATCATGACCTGAGCCGGAGGCAGACGCTTAGCCACTGGGCCACCCAGCTGCCCCAGACTGATGGATTTTTTTTAAGTCACTATGCACTCGTGCATTTAAATAGAGTTGAGATTATAATTATTCTCATTAGCAGTTTAGAGAATTAGTGAGAAGATGGGTATTCAGTCTGTTATAAATGACGAAGGCCAGAAGAGAAGATCTATTCAGTATAGGAACTACAGATAGCGTAACTCAGGCATATTCATTATGTATGTGTCAGACCCACACATTCCTGTTCGGAGCACCCCTACGTAAGGTCCCGTAATTATTCTAAGGGACTGCCTAGGCCAAAAATATCTACCAGTTCCATTAATTAAATAGGTAAGTCTGAACAACTTAAGTATTTATGTCCTAGCAACTTAAGAGGCATTGGGAAAAGTAATGTACAGTCCCTACCTTACAGTGGTTCGTCTTAACGAGTTTTGACTTTACAGTGTGCAAAAGCAGCATGCCTTCACGAGAACCCACACCTCAAGTTCTAAATGTGGGTCGGGTCTATTCCCGGGCGAGGGATCCGTGGCAGGATCCTCTCTCGGGATGCTGGGCAGTGGCAGGAGCCCCAGGGTCCAGCCGGCCACACGGTCGCAGGGGTGAGTCTGTCTGCCCTTGGCAGCCGTTCTTTTCCCACTGTCGGCACAGCAGTCCGCAGAGTAACAGATACTGAACGTGCCGTTATGAAATAGGGTTGGTGTTGGAGGATTTGACCCAGCTGTAAGCCAGTGCCCGTGTTCGGAGCACGTTTCAGGAGGCGAGCCTTAAGTTATGGCGCTCGGTAGGTTAGGCTTATTGAGTGGATTTCAACAATATTTAAACCTAACAGTGGAAAGTTGTGCTTCTCAGTGTGGTCACTGCGGTTATCAGGACATAACCTTTACGGTAAATTGAGGAAGATCTGTATATACGAATTTGAAGAGAAAACACTTTCAGTTAAGTCACTAAAATTACTTAGGAATGGAAGGTGAGTGCCTGTTGGGCACTTGGAAATCTTGGAATCAGAGTGGACGCTGCCGTCATTGGTGCCCGTTGCACACGGATTTTACAGTGATGACAGAGCCCCGCGGCCATGCAGACGTAGCGAGAGCAAACGCTGAAACCGTGGGCTCTGCCCCCACAGCGCCCCCCCACGTTGAGTTCAGCTGTTCCCCTCAGACGCTGCGAGTATCCTAGAGCGCCCTGCAGGGCCCGTGGGGCCAGACGCGCCTCAGTGCGCCGTGTGGAAACCACAGCTGTGGGTCCTTCCTGTTGCCGTGGACATCCTTGCCGCAGGGCGACATGTTGGTGTGAAGTCACCCCCACCCCAGAGCGTTCAGGAGCAGGGCAGGGGGTCTTGTGGCATTTCCTGTGACTCGCCGCCCAGCCACGTGCATGGAGGCGCCCCTCTGTTGCCGGCCTTAGTGCTTAGAGGACTTTCTCCTTGGCCTTTGATTTCAGCCACATCGGGGCTTAAGACCCGGCTTGGACTTCAGTAAACCATTGTGATGTGCAGTTCCCTTTCCTGTCTCTGGAGCAGGTTTAGTCCAACCAAAGACGGTGTCAGTCTGTCCAGACCGAAGTGAGCTCGCTCAGCCGGTCAGAGAGGGCCGTCTGCTGTTGCTGCTAGTTCCCGGCTGTCAGGACTGAAACACGCCAGAAGCTCGGGGCTTCCTGCCCTTCCCGGGCACCGACTCTGTGTCTCCTTACGGGGCTGGGCATGGAGGAGCGCACCCCTGACTGCCCACTGCTGCTGCTGGCCTTGGCCATCGTGGAGGCCAAGAGAACGTGGTCCCATTGTGTGCATGCTCTGAACCGGGGCCTCTGGAGGCCTCGGGCGCTGGCTCCTCTGCAAGGTCACGTTCCCCCGTCCACAGGAGCGAGCCTCGGGAGCTGCGGGCCTCTGAGCATGAGGAAGAAACGCGCCTGTCCGCTGAGTTTGGGATTGCGGGTCACCTAATGAGCTGACTGATGGAGGAAACGGTAAGGGTGACAGAAACAGACCATTTGCGATTACTATGCTTAAGGATAAGAGGACTTTTTAACGAGGTATGAAATGTGTGTTCCGTGGAATGCTGTCGCTTGATACTTAAACCTAAGAGGAGGGCAGTGACAGTTTTATTCCCATTTTATAGATGAAGAAAATGAGGCTTAAAATGAGTTAGGATGCGGGGCATCTGGGTGGCTCAGTTGGTTACCCGTGTGCCTTCGGCTCAGGTCATAATACTGGGGTCCTGGGATTGAGCCTGGCATTAGGCTTAGTGGGGAGTCTGTGTCCCCCCCCCATCCCTCCCTCCTGCTTGAGCACATGTGTGTGCCCTCAAGTGAATGGACAAATCTGTCAAACAAACAAACAAATGGCTGAAGATGCAGCTGGTGAGCAGGCCCAGACCCCCCCCCAGCCACAGCTCTTCTGTGGGCTGTGTTGCTTCTCCCGGGGGCCCAACTCGGAGGGGAGTCATCATCCCTGGCTCTTGGTTCCAGTGGGGCCGCAGTCAGGACCCAGGAGGGAGGGCACAGACCGCGCCTGGGGGCTCTGCAGAGCACGAGGGCAGTGTTTTCCCCAAGAGGGCGTGCCAACAGGTGCCTGCGTCCCGTGTGTTGAGAACCGGAGGGACCAGGCAGCTCCCGTGAGTGACACCTGTGCCGCCTGTGGGCGACATCCCATGTCTGGTCAGAAGCAGGGCTGGTGGCCTCCCTCCGGGTTTGCTCCCAGGCTTCGCCGCCGGGTTTCCCACAGAAGGGCCGGGCGGGGGTGGGGTGGGATGTCTGGGCAACGAGCACGGGGGAGAAGGGGCTGCAGTTCCCTGCGCTGCGCGCGCCAACACTCTCGCGGGCGGGGTCTGGAGTTGGCTGTGTTTAGAAACTCGGACTGCAGACGGGAGAGGCAGCAAGCCGATCCTGGGTCCGGCTGTGACGGGCGTGCTGGCAGCTTGAGGGCCAGGCCACCTGACTGCACAGGAGGGACACGTGAACTGACGAGTGTGACAGCTGCGGCCGTGTGTCAGCAGGTTTTCATTACCTTGGGCTCCTGGTCTTGTCGGTTTACCTTCTGGCCAGTTTTTCATCCGCTTTGCGTCTCCTGCCCTGTGACGCTCCAGCAGGATCCACACTACCCTGTTGTCTCGAGGCCGCCCCGTACCCCATCCTTATATGGGGAGACCCTTCCGGCCCGCTTTTCTCTCACAGAGCTGGCCTTGGAGACCACAGCCATCCCCTGATGGGTGGAACCCCTTCCAGGGGGTCAGAATGGCTCCCAGAAGAGACCTCTGTCCTAATCCCCAGGACCCATGAATTTTACTTGGGTGGCAGGACACAGACTTAGCTGCTGTGATCAAGTTGAGACTTTTTTTTTTTTTTTAGAGCTTATTTATTTGACAGAGAGAGAGACAGCGAGAGAGGGAACACAAGCAGGGAGAATGGGAGAGGGAGAAGCAGGCTTCCTGCTGAGCAGGGAGCCCGATGCGGGACTCAATCCCAGGACCCTGGGATCATGACTCGAGCCGAAGTCATGACTGAGCCACCCAGGTGCCCCTCAAGTTGAGACTCTTGAGATGGGGGTAAGGTTCTGAGAGTCTGGTGGGAGGCTAATAAATCCCATCCCACGGATCTGGTAAGAAGGGCTGAGAGACCCGCAGAGAGCAGCGTGTTGCTGGGGGCAGAGGGGGGTGACCTGGAGCCCCCCGGATCTGGAGATGCAGCCCCTGCCGACACGCTGACTTCAGTGCCATGAAACGGATTTTGGTCTCTAGAGCTGTTAGAGAATACATTTCTGTCCAATTAAGCCACCAACTTTTTAGTGACCTTTTTCTGTAGACACAGAAATCATCCCAAACAGGACAGGGATTCTAAAGCAGAAATGACCAGAGGCGAGGGCCGGCCCAGAGCCTCCAGCTGCTTGACAGTGTCCCTGAGACTTAGTCGCCTGAGTTACCTCCCCCTAGAACACACGCTCCTTCACCCTAAATTCCCACTGCCTTGCTGGCAGCAGAGGTGGGCCCCACATCCCGCCGCTTCCTGGGGCCCGGTGGCCCGCAAGGTGGACCCATGAGGAAGCAGCGGTTGCCCCTCAGGGGATGGCTGGCTTTGACCCGAGGCTCTAGGTCAGGCTGGGACCTAGCCAGGCTCGCACACACCTGCTCCTTTCCCCTCCCTGGGAGAGCAGCATTGTGTGAAGGACGAGGGCACCTTGGCCAGTTCATTAGAATTTTTAAAACCAAGTGCAAATATTGTCAGGTGCTCTGTTTGCAGGAGCCTGTGCCTGTTGAGATAGGTGCGCGCCAGCCACCCACGGACGTGGGAAAGCCACACAGGCAGCACCATTGTTCTCTGTCCCCCAGGTGAGGCCCTGGACAAGGTCACGGCTCCCTAAACCTTTAAAACCCCAGGGGGAGACGAACGTTGCCTGTGCTGGGACTCAGCCACAACTCTGCATGGGTCTCTCACCCTTGTTTTTTAATTCACTCTCCTTTGTAAATATTTTCTTAAAGCAGCAAGAAGAGTGTTGATACCAGTCAATCAGAGAATATCGATTCCTGATTCTTCTAAGAATTCCTATTGCCATCGTAGAAGTTGACCTTCAGGTGAGTGTCTGGTGCCTTAAGGGCAGTGTGACACGGGGCCCCTGGAAAGTGGGTGCTAGGCCTAGAGGCCACTTGGGAAGAGCCTTTGCCCGTCCTGGCTGGGTGGGTGCCTGGGACAGGGAGGGTTGTGAGCCGGTGTCCTGGCAACAGAGGGTCAGGGGCCGCCTTGGGCTGGCGACTCTTACAGGGGCTTGTCTTCTGGCGGGTGGAGGAGGGAGAACACCCAGGGCCCTTCACTGTCTGGCTCTCTGGACACTGGGAAGAGGGTTTTGAGTCTCACCCCAGCCTGCTCAGCACGGCCCACAGAAACGGGATGACTGAGACTCAGACTCTACCAGCCGCTCCTGGTCGGACGCTGGGGGACCACGGGGTACGGTCCTACTGCAGACTCACACATAAACACCCCTCCTGCAGGATGAGGGGTGCCAGGCTGACGGGGGCACTGCTCGCCTTGGCCGGCCTGCTGCAGGTGGCCCTGTCCCTAAAAATAGCAGCCTTCAATATCCGGACTTTTGGGGAGACCAAGATGTCCAATTACACGCTCTCTCACTACATCGTGCAGGTCAGTCCAAGCCGGGCTGTTCCCGAGGAACCCCAGGGCAGGGAGAGGGGACAAGTCTAACAGGTCCTGGGAACACTGGGCCAGCAGTCCGTCCTGAGGGTACCCACAACCCAGGGTGTGCAGAGCCTCTGGTGAAGAGAACCCACCCCGTCTGCTGTGCCGTCCCCCGGCCAGCAGCAGAGTCCCACGCCAGACCATGCATGAAGGCGCCCCGGGCCCAGCTCCCCAGCGTCCAGGCAGGCTGCCCCGCTCAGCATCACTGTGGCTCTGTCCGTAGATCCTGAGTCGCTACGACATCGCCATCGTCCAGGAGGTTAGAGACAGCCACCTGACAGCCGTGGGGAGGCTGCTGGATGCTCTCAACCGGTGGGTGATGGCAGTGGGGGGGGCCCGGGGAGGCGACCCTCCCCCCAGGACAAGGTACAGCTGCCGAATGGAGACAGGAGCCCTGCAGGAGGCCCTCTGACAGGGACTTCCTTTCCTTCATCCAGGGATGACCCAGACACCTATCATTATGTGGTCAGTGAGCCTCTGGGCCGCAGCAGCTACAAGGAACGCTACCTCTTCTTGTTCAGGTAAAGCCCGGGCACACACACAAGGGGGCCATCCAGGAGCACTCCCGGAAGGCTGGGTGCGGGGGGCCCTCAAGGGCAGCAGTGTGTCCTGTGGGGAGGAACTGGAGGCCACAGACTGCGGGCCTTGGGCTCTGAGCCCCACTGTGTGCTGCGCACTTGGGCCCGGCCGCAGGCTCACTCCCGGCCCTCCCCAGGCCTGACCAGGTGACCGTGCTGGACAGCTACCAGTACGACGACGGCTGCGAGCCCTGCGGGAATGACACCTTCAGCCGCGAGCCCACCATCGTCCGGTTCCACTCCCCGCTCACCAGTACGCACCCCTTCCTGGGATCCCTGGAAAGCCCTGGTCACCCCTAGTGCTCTGGTCTGAGGTTGAAGTCACTCAGGAAAACACCCCCTTGGGATGGGCTCGTGCCCCCTAACCCCGCCAGGGCTGAGCAGGACATCTCCGTAGAGGTCCGGGAGTTCGCCGTTGTTCCACTCCATGCGGCCCCCCTGGACGCAGTGGCAGAGATGGACTCGCTCTATGACGTCTACCTGGATGTTCGGCAGAAGTGGGACCTGGAGGTGAGTCCCCGGCCCCAGGCCCTGGGGGTACATGCCGTGTGCCCAGGCCAAGTGGCTGCCGTCTCCTGCTAGGATGTCCTGCTCACGGGCGACTTCAACGCTGGCTGCAGCTACGTGGCCCCCAGCCAGTGGGCCTCCGTCCGCCTGCGCACAAGCCCAGCCTTCCAGTGGCTGATTCCTGACACCGTGGACACCACGTCCACGGCCACGCACTGTGCCTACGACAGGTAGGCAGGGACGGACAGGGTCACCTCCAGGAACAGCCTTGACTCCTAGGTTCAGGTTCCCAAAACCTGGGTCAGTCACCCTCCAGCAGTCTGGGGCCCTAGCGCCTGGGTTAGGGGAGGGGCTCCCTCAGCCCAGCGAGGGCCTGCTGGACTCCAACAGCCCCACTGCGTGACCTTTCCCAGACTAAGAGATGGGGGGGTACGGGTGGCCAGCCCCGGGGCTGACGGGGACCACCTTGTGCGCGGCAGAATCGTGGTGGCCGGAACAGTGCTCCAGCACGCCGTCGTTCCAGACTCGGCTGCCCCCTTTGACTTCCAGGCTGCCTACGGCCTCAGCAGCCAGCTGGTATGTGTCCTTCCCTTCAGCTCTCCTGGGGCTGGGGCTCCGGCCCGCACCCCGGGGACTCGCGGCTGTCTCCGTTCTCTGCACCAACATCAGAGAGCCGTGGGGGGCCGAGCAGGCAATACTGTGTGCAGAGCAGGTCGTGCGCCCCCGTCCTCACTGTGCGCTTCCCCACAGGCCCAGGCCATCAGCGACCATTACCCGGTGGAGGTGATGCTGAAGAGGGTCTGACGGGAGTGGAGCCCGGGACGCAGCCTCCACCCGCTACAGCTTTGCCTGTCCTCGTGCTCACACGTCGGGGCTGAGGACCTCCCCTACACACGGCGCCGCGGGGGTGGCCTGGTCGCTCCCTCTGCCTCCGCAGTGAGTGGGGGGTTCATGGCAACCCAGCGCCCTACCTACCTTCGCAGTCCCAACACCGGTTCACTGCTTAGATTGACACAAGTTTTTAAGTAAAAAATGCTTTTAAGTAAATAAAGCTCACAGCAGGTGTTGTCACAGGGGGCACCTCCTCCTTTCTCCGCGGCTGGTCTCGGCTGCCTCTTTCTTCGTCACCCCTGCTGCAGCCCGAGTCCCTGCGGGGAGACGGGGCCCTTCACGCCGGTGGCCCCTCAGTGTCGCTCCAGGGCCTTGACGAGCAGGTGGTTGAGGCGGCCCACCATGGGGCGGAGGTCGTCGACCAGCCCCGCGGCGATCATGGCGTTCTCGTAGATCTGAGAGGGAGGGGGAGCCCGTCAGTGGGAGGACACGGCCCTGCAGAGGGGAGCGAGGAGGAGCACTACTCCTCCCAACCCAGGGTTTCAGGGGTGCCTGGGGGGCTCAGTTGCTCAACTCAGATCATGTTGTCGGGGTCCGGGGCTCTCTCAAAATCTTCACAAAAGAGTAAGGGCGCCTGGGTGGCTCAGTGGGTTAAAGCCTCTGCCTTCAGCTGTCACGGTCCCAGGATTCTGGGATCGAGCCCCGCATCGGGTTCTCTGCTCAGCGGGGAGCCTGCTTCCCTTCCGCTCTCTCTGCCTGCCTACTTATGATCTGTCTGTCAAATAAATTAAAAAACAAAACAAAACAGGGTTTTAGAGGCAACAGGTGCCCCAGGCTCACAGAATAAGAATAGGCGGTGCTGCGGCAGTTCTCTCGGACCCGGAGACGCACCTGATCCACCAGCAGCTGTGCCAGGTCCGGCTCGCTGTCCCGCAGCTGACTGAGCTTCTTGATCAGCGCGTGTCTGCGGCACAGAAAACACCAGAGTTAGCATGAGGGCCTCTGTGTTGTGAGGACTCTTCTGAGGTTGGGGTGATCGGAACCTTCAAAAAAGTGTAGTAGGACGGTCCTGTGTAAGAAAAAAAGCAGATAATGTGAATTCCAGAGGCTATACCGAGAAAACCAGGAGAATTCAGAGATTTGATCTGCAAATACAGCAGGTACCAAAGTTAATATATGAACAAGACATTCGATGTCAGAAACCCTACTTAATCCATACATTTAACAGATTACCTTAGTTCAGGTAACTAAAGTCTGTAAGCATGGGGAGAACAGCCGGGGAAGACCATGCCTAAGTGTTAAAGCGTATTTTAAGGCTCCAGTGATTGCACTGCTGGCTCTGAAAAGCCAACGTCGGGGGCCCTTGGTTGGCTCCGCTGGTAGAGTGGAGGCCTCTTGATCGCAGGGTCCTGATCCTGCTTAATATATAAACATATGAATAAACTACAGCACTAAAACAAAAAGAAAATTGCATTTTGGAGTGCCTTGGGGGACTCTGGGTTAAGTGTCTACCTTCTGCTTGGGTCCTGACTCGGGGGTCCTGGGATCGCGCTCTGCTCACTGGGGCGCCTGCTTCTCCCTCTGCCCCACCCCCTGCTCAGGCTCGCTCTCTCGCTTGAAATAAAATCTTTGGAAAGTGTACAAGAGGGAGGGTAACTGGCCAAAAACCCAGAACACTACTGGATTTCTAGTAGATTCCATAGATCAAAAGAAATACAATCATTTAGAAGAAAACAATTTGAGGACTGCTGAAGCTGAAACAAAACATGCAGAGGTCAAAAAGGGAGACTGGCAACGGCATGAGGAGAGCATTTCTGCACAGGAGAAAACACCATAAATCCCATCTGACCTTACTCATATGCAACCTACATCAAAATTGAGAAGTTTTTGGTAAAACTGAAGGCGTTGAAGAAATCGAAGCGTGTCTAACAGAGGACAGTGGGAGTCCCCCAGCACGGGTGTGGACGCTGCCCTGAGACGCAGCGGCCCATCTCAGAGCACCGGGTCCAGCAGAACCGCTCCAAGGCCGCTGGCAAACGCGCGCCCCTAATGTGGGCCGCACGGGAGACAAAGGTGCAAGGGAAAGGTGGCTGTGAGTTCCTTTGGTTCTTCCCATTTCTGGACCAGATGAACACGTTACCAATTTTAAAAGCAACTGAAATTTCAAAATCGTCTCTGGCAACAGAAACGAGCACCCGGGACAGCCACCTCCCAGCACCATTCTCGGGCCGCCATGAAGGCCAGTCCGCGGGGACCGGGAACCAGCCACAAGCCACGTCCAGTCTCACCCGCTGACTCCGTGTCTAGTCATCCGGCTCACGAAGCAGAAAAGGAGACTCCTTCCTCTCCCCGGCAATCTAAACAAAATTTATGATTATAAACCAACATGAAAAAAGCTTTATGATAATTAAAAATAGTAGAGCACACAGCGGTGCCTGGATGGCTCCGTGGGTTGAGCGTCCAGCTCTTGGTTTCTGCTCAGGTCATGGTCTCAGGGTTATGGAATCGAGCCCCGTGTCTTACTCCGCGCTCCACAGAGCCTGCCTGAGGTTCCCTCGCCCTCCCCTCCTCTGCCACTCCCACGCTCTCCGAATCTTAAAAAAACCATTAAAAAGCAAAAACAAAAAAATGAATACAACAACTTAAGACCAGAGTCCAGGAAAAAAATACACCAAATGGGCTATATAGTAAGTATGGAAGAAGACAAGCCTAGAGAGGTTTGCTTTTTGCTATTTTCTAACATTTTTGGTAACTTGGCATAATTTCATTTAAAAAATTATTGTAGGGGCGCCTGGGTGGCTTAGTCGGTTAAGCAGCCAAAATTGTTGGTTTTGGCTCAGGTCGTCATCTCCCCGTCATGGTATCGAGCCCCAATGCTCAACAGAGTCGGCTGGAGATTTCCTCTCCCTCTGCCCCTACCTCCACCAGGTACTCCCTCTGTGCAAAATAAATCTTATGAAATCATTGTATACAAAATCCCCCCAAAAGTTTTCATATACAGCTGCAAGTTAGAAGATGAAATTTCAGGGCACCTGGATGACTTACCTGCCAGGGTCCTGGGATCGAGCCCCACATCGTGCTCTCTGCTCAGTGGGGGGCCTGCTTCTCCCTCCCACTCCCCCTGCTTGTGTTCCCTCTCTCACTCGCTCCCTCTCTCTCAAATACAAGAAAGAAAAAACAACAGATCGAGCATGTTCACGGATGAGAGAATGGACATACCGATGCCAATTCATTCGAAATTGGCTGGGGATCTCAATCAAAAGCTGAACTGCGTGTGCGTGCGGAACCTGTCAGGCCACCTCGTACAGCGCAGATGTGCAGGAGGGAAGATACCCTTGAAGGGAACTAAGGGGAAGGTCACTGAACACAGACCTGTGGGGAAGACCGTGTGCTGCGGCCACTGGACAGAGACGTCCAGGCGGGTCAGCAGGGAGAGGACAGGCGTGAGCGGCTGGGTGTTCATGTGCAGTGAGATACGATGACTCTTACATCCCAAACCAATTAGAGATGGACTAAAACCAGCCCCAAAGCCAAAACGTTAAAGCTTTTAGACAGAAACGTTAGGAGAATACATTCGAGACTCTGATGAGAAAGATTTCTCAACGAGACCTAGAAAAGCACCGAACACAGACCTGTAGCACGGGGGGTGCGCGAAGTGGGCGAAGGGGTCGCAGGGCTCCGACTCAGCTGTACAGTCACAGGAAGAGCAGGACCGCACGGGGAACCGCTGGGACCGCACAGAGACGGGGTAAGGGACGTCGTGGCGAGCACGTGGTCGTGTCCGTAAACGTCATTGTTTGTCCAAAAGGGACCCCGTATGTCAACCAAACTTCAAATTAATGAGTTTTTTAAAATTATGACTTCGTTAAAATTAAGAACCTCTCGGAACACATCTTCAGGCAGATGAAGACACTGGACGAAGATGCAACTGAGAAAGTGCAAACTACAAGAACAGGACAAAGGACAGTCTCGGGCGTGTCCTCAGAAAGCCAAGCTAAAGGGTGCAAAGCGCAGGGCCCGGGGCCTCCCGTACCAGCTGCACGTGGCAGCAGCGTCTCCTCACCCCACGGAGGCCACCGGGGCAGGTGAGCCTCAGGCAAACATGGGCAGGGACCAGACAGGATACAGTGGTCCAAGCAACCCGTCCCAGCAGCCCCCAAACGAGAACGACCCCCAAGTCCACCAGGAAAGGCTGCATCACGGTGCCGAGGCAGAGCCCTGCCTGTTACTCCGCCCCGACACGAACGCCCGCCCCCTCCTCCGGCCACCGTCCGCTGAGAAGCGAAGGAGGTACGACCTCAGAAGCACATGCCTGGGGACACCACTGACAGGCCACCCAGAGCTGTGTCCAGGACACACGACAGTCAGACTAGAGCACAGTGAGGAGCTCTGAGTCTCTACAGTGAGGGCTGTGGGGCCGCTGAGGAGGGATTGGCCACACCAGGATAGCAGGACACAGGGGCATCCAGCCGCCAGCACTGCCGTGTTCTAGAACCTCCCACGGGGGCTGGGGTGGGGGGATAAACTCAATGTAGTTGGATCACACAGCTGGTGTCTGCAGTTCCCAAACCGCCCATAAGCCTTCTGCCCTTAGTAGGTGTCAGGCGTGAGCCGTACCCCCATCTGCGCAGCATCACCGCGCAGGGGCGAGTCGTGGGTGCCCCGGGTCCACGGCGCCGGGAGCCCACCTGGGGTTGATCTCCAGCGTGGGCTGCAGCAGCTGAGCGCGCTCCTCCTGGCTCTTGGCCAGCTGCTGCATGCGCAGGAAGTGCCGGGCGGCCCCCATCTCCAGCACGGTGATCATGGCGGGGTGGGTGTCCAGTCGCAGAGTCACCTACAAGCAAGGCCGGGGACCGGGTGAGGGCACAGCGGGAGGTAGGGGGGCCCTGGGGTTGCAGGGCCTTGACCGGGTCAGAAGCTTCCCCAGGGGACAGCAGAGAATGCAAGTCTCTGGGGACACCCTCCCCGCCGCCCTGCACCACTGAGAAGGGAGCGGGAACCGCAGCCACATCAAGTTCCTGGGACCGAATCCTGAACGGGGACCCCGTGTCCCTCACAGCCCCCGGTTTCTCATGTATCAGTGGCTGTCCTAGGGCCATCCTGCCTGGTTGCCCACGCCCCTCGGCCTCACAGGGGCCACTGACGTCCTACGACTGTGGGGAACCCCGCAGGCCCGCCCATCCCGATGGCCTGAGCCCCCTTCCCGCAGACCATGCTCTCACCAGCCCCGCCCAAGACGCTCCCAAGGGACTTGGCATCCTCCGGCGCACCGCCTCCCCCATGCGTGCACACGCCCTGGGAGGAGCAGCGACATGCCCGTCCCCACCCCAGACCATGGCATCCCCCGCCACCGGGAGAGCGCACACCAGGCCAGCCACTCAACAGGCAGCTGTGGGGTCACGGAGGTGGCCCGTCTCTCGAAGGCCTCACCTTCACATTGGTGACACGTGACCCCAGCGCGTTTCTCATCCAAGCCATCAGGTCCTCTGTCTCCTTCTCCGACAGGCGGTCACCGGCTACGGGGAACAGAAGGGAGTGAGCCCTGAGCTGCTACGGGCAGCCCCACCCTCTGCGGTCGTCCCAGGACCTGAAACACTTCTGCCCCGGTGCGGGCTGCAGGAAGGCTCCCTCCAGCCCCTGCTGGCCACCAGCACAAGGACAGAAGCTTCCCAAGAAGCTCTTCACCTAAGGGCGAGCAGCTAGAACGACCTCACAGAGGACTCTCCCGGGGGTGCGGGGCTGAGCCGGCAGAGCACGCGACTCGTGCTCTCGGGGTCACAAGTCCCAGCGCCACAGTGGGTGCGGTGTCTACTTTAAAAAAAGGACACTTTCGGGGTGCCTGGGTGGCTCAGTGGGTTAAGCCTCTGCCTTCGGCTCAGGTCATGATCCCAAGGTCCTGGGATCGAGCCCCACATCGGGCTCTCTGCTCAGCGGGGAGCCCCTGCTTTGCCTGCTCTCTCTGCCTGCCTCTCTGCCTACTTGTGATCTCTGTCAAATAAATAAATAAAATCTTAAAAAAAAAAAAAAAGACACTTTCAGTTGCCTGAGGTTCGTGGAATTTTGTAGGAGTTTTCTTAGCAGGATGATTTCTCATCCTCTCAGGAAGCCACGCTGGACGGGGCATGGGAGGGGTCCCAGGATCTAAACAGAAGTGGCTCCTGACAGCTGCTTCTGTGCAGGCTGGGGACGGGACAACAAAGGAGCAAGGAAGACCCCATGTCCACAGCCCCTGGGCCTGCCTCCCCTCGCGCCCGGCCACCGCCCTCGGCTGGGCCCAGACGGAAGGGGAGCCGACCTGGGGCCCCGGCCTCCAACTTCTCCTCCTTGTAGTGGTCAACAACGATGTCCGTCTCCACAGAGATCAGCTTCTTCCTGTCGAACTCGCGGAGGTGGAGCAGAGTGAGCTCATCAAACTGCTCGAAGCAGAACAGAACCTACGAGGGCCGGAGGATGCAGCGTCGGGCTGGGGACGTCTGCCCGGGACCGGGGAGAGGGGCGTGGGAGGCGCGGGCGGGGTCTCGCGTCCAGAAAGGCCACATCAGAGACCCCGGGACCTCCTGAGCCGCACGGATAAAGGGGATCACCAGACGGCCCTGAGCGGGGCCCGGGCTCTGTCAGAGCAGCAGGAACAGCGACTCCACGGAGGAAGCCACGTCACCCCCAGAGACGCAAATCAGCAGCAGCTCAGCTGGGCCTCCGGGCACCCAGACGTCACCTCGCGCTGCTTGGTCGTCCAGTGTCCCGGGGCCCATTCGGAGCCCACTCAGCCACTGTCCGTCAAGCAGAAGACCCTCCTTCGGGCGCTCAGACACCGGTTATCCGGCCCTGGCCCGTGGCACACCCACCTCCGTGTTTTTCTGCTTCACAGCTTCGTAGTAGGGCGAGTGCTCGGCCAGCTGCCGGCTGGGGGCGCACAGGTAGTAGATGGTGCGGCCGCCGGGCTGCATGCGGCTGGCGTAGTCCGGGAGGCTCGTCAGCTGCCCGGCGGGCAGGGCCGAGGACTCGTACCGCAGCAGCTTCGCGATCTCCTCCTGCGGACAGAGGCCAGCTCGCTCGTTCCAGGTCCTGCCCTGACGGCCTCCCAGCCGCCTGCCACACACCTCGGAAGCCTGTGGCTACGGGGAGGAAGGGCTCTGGCCGGCCTCACCCCCGCCTGCTGGGCCCAGGGCTGGCGCTCAGCCCCTGGGGGGCTGCAGGGGCTCTGGTGGTATCCGCCGGGTCCCCCATCGAAAGTCTAGGGAACCCTGCAGAGAACCTTCACCCCAGGAGGTCCAGGGGCCTGGGGAGAGGGTTTCTCCAGTCTCGTCCTAGGAGTGACCAGACATGTCCGTGGCAGAGACTTTCCCGACCCAGCATCCTCCATTCTAGTCACGGACCCTGCCTCTTGGGCACGAGGACACGGTGCGGAGGCCACATTCGCAGGCTTCCCTACAGCACAGACTAGCCCAAGGCGGGGTCCGGATGACAGTACACGGACGACAGTGGGCGTGTACCGAAGGGGGGGGCTGTCGTCCTCCTTCCTGTCAGCTGAAGTCAATGGGCCTGCTGGTGCCCTATCCTCTCGACGGGGGAGGGGCCTGCTAAGGACTGAGGAGCGACAACAAGCTGGGGCCTAGGTCCCTAAGGCCACCAGCCCAGATGTGACTTGGGACCTAAACTGCCTAGTCTACACCACTGATTTCTCGATTATCCAGCACAGACATGCGAGGGGGGACACAAGACGGGAGCCTGTTCAGAGGCGATGTGCGATGAAATGGCACGATGGGGATGCAAATGCCACACGTGCTGTTTACCAGAAACCCGTCACTGGCAGCGCACAGATGTTCAGACAGGCCTGTACCAGGAGCCGGCGGGGGGTCCTGCCACCAGCCAGCAGCAAGGACGGCCCGAGGCCCAAGCCCCACGGCCTGAAGAACCCCCTGGGGAACCCCAGACACTTGGTCGTGTCCTTCCTCACCTCCTGCTGTTCTGGTGCAGAAGATGAAATCCCGGCCCTGGGAGTACCTGCTTAATGGGAATGGGTGTCTTTTTGGGAGGATGAGAATGTTCTGGAACTGGATGGTCGTGGTTGCACCACTTGTGAACATATGGCCACTGAATGCTCGCTAAACTGTTGACTTTTTGATGAATTTGGGGGCAGCTGAGTGGCTCAGTTAAGTGTCTGCCTTTGGCTCAGGTCATGATCCCAGGGTCCTGGGACCAAGCCCCGTGTTGGGCTCTCACTCAGCAGGGGGCCTGCTTCCCCCCCCCCCCCGGCCCACCTGCCTCCCTGCCTACTTGTGCTATCAAATAAATAAAATCTTGAAATATATAAATAAAATGGGTGAATTTTATGGTGTATGAATTACATGACAATTTAAAACTGGCCAGAAAATGTTTATGGGATGGTTATGGGACACTTTTAAGTAATTAAACTGAACTCTGGCCCCAGGGACACTGCATTAAAGGATTTCCACCAATCACATGGTGAAAATGCCCTGAACACCCTTCCCACCACAAGAAACAGGCACCTTGCACTGTCCCCTGTCTTATGTGATCTCCAGAGCACCCCAAACTCTTGTGGGAGGAGACCATGCACGCCCACCTCCTTCCAGCATTAGGCCGGGAAGAGTTCGGGGCTGCATGACACGGTAAGAGCGCTCGGAAGCGGCGCCAGGCCTGCCACGTCCTGTGACGGAGGCCCGGAGGCCAAACGCTACCTTACCGACCCCTGCACAGCACCCCACTAGGCCATACTCATGTCCCAGGAGGCTCAGCTTTCGGGCCTCCACGGAGCATGGCAGCCCAGAGAAACGCCCAGAAACCCGTATCATACCTTGACTTCCTGCTCAGCAGTGGTCACGATGCCCTCCCTCATGAATAAGCCATAATCTTCAAAAAACTTGGCATATTTTTCGGCATCTTTTTTACTCTGGTCAATGAAGAATTTTATTAGCCTCTGCTGTAGAAGGTCCCGGAGTTTCCTGCAGAACAGAAATGCATTTATCCCAAACAACTTCTGAGAAAAGATCAGAATGGCAGGAAAAACATTCATTCCCACTAATAATCACAGAGTGAAAATAACACCATTTTGATGAAACTAAAAAACACGAAGCAAAAATAAAGGGGACCCCCGACAAACCCCAGTTGGGGAGACATGCCCCCGAGAGGCAGGAATGAGAACCGACCCCCTGCGGGGGCCACGGTCTCGGTTCCCACTGCAGATCGCACCTGAGACCAAGGTCAGCAAGCTCTATGGACCGGCTCTCCGCGGGGGTGCACGGAACAGCCCCCATGCTCAATGGGGAAGACCAGGCTAAAGGAATGTGAAAAGCCGCCAGGCCAAACACCACATCCTCTAACGGTTCTTAAGGACGTGAGAAAGTACCTCACGCTGGAAAGATGAGCAGAAAAATCCCGACATGGAGAGACCGTGGGGTGCGCGTGCGCCAAGCCTGTCCCCACCACCTCCTACGCACTGCAGTGTGTCTGCGGGGATCCACACCCACCCCCCCCACGCCGGGCACTGAACCGGGGCTGACACAGCGCATGCTACAGACACAACCAGCTGTACAAAACTCAGACTTTGGGGGGATTGGGGTGTTTACTGTGGCATTACAGAGTGACATAAAATTATAAGCAGATCCACTAATGGAATTACGGGCATTTTCATTTCCTTGCCAATATTTTGCTTTTCTTTTACAAAAGCAATATTACCATGTGTTTCTATAATAACGCAGGAAAGGGGACCAACGGTCTCATGTTCCCCTAAGCCCTCCCTCTTTGCTCTTGTCCCCAACCTCTCAGTCCCTCAGGCAAAGGGCAGAACAGGACAGCACCCACACCTAGGGTGGGGCAGCCACAGTGGCTAGGACTGGACATCGAGCCCCAGGAGGGTGACCATGCAGCCCGGTGTGGAAGGTCAGAGGCCATGAGCACAAGGGGAGGGCAGCAGCCACGGCATGGTGGGGAACTGGTCCACTTTCAGGTTAGGGGTGACAAGAAGCCGATGGCTTATGGTTAAAGACAGCAGCACACATGGGAAAGGTCAAGACCGATGTCCCAGTGGTGCCTGCAGGTCATCGGAGAGGTCGCCAGACACAGGGGCAAGCTGGTGTAGACGCACACACACGCACACTCACGCACACACACTTCCTGGATTCCTCAGCTGACTGATAAAAGGCCTGGGAGAAAGGACACCCCAGCAGCATCGGCAGCCCGAGGGCCCAGATCCTGGCTTCTTGCCACCATGCTCCAATCAAAGGAACCAGGGCACCTTCACGGAGTCAGCGGTCCCGGGGTCAGGGCAAGACGGAGGCGAAATACAAGGAGAGCCCCGACTGTCTTGGGCCCGAAGCGACGGCGCGGAAAGCAGAGCGCGGGCGCGTCCAAGGGCAGGGGCCCGTCCGGCCGGGCTCCTTCCTGCTGGCCACAGTCGGGGCGTCGAGACGCATGAGGACAAGAACATACCAGAACCCACAAAACAAAACGGGTGTTCAGTTCCTACAGATAAGTTTTAGGTATTTAAAAATGAACACATACTACAACAAATACACACTGAAAGTCCGAGGAAGCAGGGCGCCTGGGGGCTCAGCCGGTCGGATTTCTGCCTCCGGCTTGGTCGTGAAGTCAGGGTCCTGGGATCGAGCCCCGTGTCGAGCTCCCTACTTGGTGGGGAGTTTGCTTCCCTCTGCCCCTGCTTGGGCTCCCTCGCTCGCTCTCAAAAAAATAAAAATTTAAAAACCGTTTGATGGAGCAACCAGCAGTTCACATGGCTGCAAAATGCCACCCCCACGTATGCCGGCTTAACTCCAAAGGGGAAAGGACTAAAGTGACACAGACACTTGACAGACACCCTTCGTCACGTGCCACGTGAACATCCCCAGCAACGGGACAACAAGTCCAAAGTCAGGCCCCACGTGCCAGGCTGCAGTCACTGTGCAGCTCCTGCCCCTGGTAACACACGGATTCGAGTCCAGGTGCACCACTGACCGGCCTCACTGGTCTGGGACTGTTCCTGCAACCACGACCTGGTGGCGCCCCCTCAAAAGACAACAGAGGCTGCCCGGGAAAGGTCACGGTCAGTCCGGGTGAGCGCCAGCACTCAGCACTCAGGAGACAGGAGCTATTGCTACAGTCGGGGTAGGGGGCTGAGAAACACAGCCACCTCCGCCCACAGGGATTCCAGAGCGACGTCTCCGAGCGATGAGCGCCTTCACGCTATCCGTGACCTTCCTGGACCAAGATTAGATCCTTCCTAACCATCGTCCTCTGCCTCCTCTGCCTCACAGGCGGCGTGCCTGGAGTCTCCCCAGCATGTCCAAGTGGGGGCGCATCTCCCCACACACAGCCCCCCAGGCCCAGGCCCGCCGCAGCACCACACCCTGCCGGGACCCTTGGTGGCAAAGGTGGGCGCCCCATCCCACGCGGGTGCCTCGCCGGCCCCTCGCCAGCGGCTCACCTGATGAGTGCGCTCTCCTGCAGGAGCTCCCGACTGAGGTTCAGGGGGATGTCCTCACTGTCCACCACGCCTGCGCGAGACACGGGCCGTCAGGACGCTCGCAGGCCCGCGGCTCTGCCCAGCCCTCAATACACACCCCTCCACCTCCCCGCCTGTCACCGAGACCACACGTGGGTGACAGCAAACTGGCAAAGGACAAGGAGAGGAGGATCAGTGGGGCAACACCCTCTGGCCCCAAAATCCTGCTGATGTCTGAGAGCGGACGCACACAGCCCGGTCACAGCAGCGTGACCAGAGCGGCCAGCGGGAAGCTCCCAGGGAAGGGGGCTGAGCAGCCTTCCACGACCGCTCAGCCGGACCCTGCACCCATGGCAGATGAGCACCCCCCACCTCACCCGGAGCCGCGCGGTCCCTGGCCGGCAGCACGGCAGCCCACTCGGCGAAGCTCGGCCACGGAGCCCTGTACCTCGAACGAAGCGCAGCCACTTGGGCAGGACGTCGGTGGCCTTGGTCTGGATGAGGACCTTGCGGCTGTACAGTGCGATGCCGGAGCCCAACTCCCGGCTCACGTCAAACATGGATGGTTTCTGGGGGCGAGGAGAGAGCAGTGTTGGGGAGCTCTGGGGACGACGCTGAGAACCACCCCTTCCTACGGAGGTCTGCGCCGGGGAGCTGCGGGGGGCGTGCGCGGACCCAGAAGGAAGAGAGGTCAGAAGCCGGAAGCCCAGGGAGGAGCCCTACACGCTCTCGGCAGGGGGAGCAGGGAGTGGGGCTTCCCCGGGCAGCTGCGGCGCCCGCCCCGTTCCCCCTGGAGGACACCAACGGCAAAGCGCACGTCCCTGTGAGCAGGGCCAAACCCACTGCGGCCGGGGACCAGACACAGCCCACGGGAAAATCCAGCTCATCACCGGGCTGGTGTAGCCTCAGAACGGCTTGTTCACTTCGTTTTCAGTTATTTATTTTTCAAATGTTATTTATTTATTTGTTTGAGGAGGGAGGGGCAAAGGGAGAGGGAAACAATCCCACGACCCATGAGATCACAACCTGAGCCAAAACCAAGAGTCAGATGCTTAACCAACTGACCTGCCGGGCACCTAACTTGTATGCTTTTATTTTTCAACTTGTACATTTTTAAATGGCTGTGAAAGCAGGCAAAGGTTTCTTATGTCAAAATACGTGAAATCCATGGGGCGCCTGGGTGGCTCAGTGGGTTAAAGCCTCTGCCTTTGGCTCAGGTCATCATCCCAGGGTCCTAGGATCGAGCCCCGCATCAGGCTCTCTGCTCAGCAGGGAGCCCGCTTCCCTCTCTCTGCCTGCCTCGCTGCCTACTTGTGATCTCTGTCAAATAAATAAATAAAATCTTTGGGGAAAAAAAAAAAAAGTGTGAAATCCAAACTGCCGAGTCTGCAGTTTCTTAGAACGCAGCTGGGCTCCTCTGCATCCTCTGGGCGTCCCTGCTCCGGGGGCAGGGCTCCAGAACGTGTGTGGCCCGTGAAGCCTGAACTAGTCACAATCGTCCCCCAAGCCCTGCTCTAAGCCTGCAGCCTGCACGCACACCACACTGGGACCTGCTGAAACGGAAACTCTGACTCAGGAGGTCCTGGGAGCACTGAGGTTCCGCAGTCCTAACGAGCCCCCGGACAAGCTGGCACCGGCGTGTGGAACTCAGCAGTGAGGGTCTCACTTTCCAAAAGGGGGAGCCACAGGGCGTTACGAGGGCGGCAATCAGAAAAGGCCAGGAACCTCTTCCAACCACCTAGCAGGTTTCCCTGTTGCAGGATTCATCAGAACCTTCGCCATGCAGCTGAGCTGGGGGTCTTAGGGGCCAGGCACAAGGACGGAGTGCCCACCAACGCATCAAAGCACCACGGAGCCCCGTGTGGCCGCGTGGCTCGGGGGCGCACCCGCGTGCTGCCCTGAGGGACTCCCCATGGCTCTACAACAGCCAGGCCTGAGCGCCTGAACGTCTCTGCTCTACCCCAAGACGGCACGTGGGACCCCCCTCACCTAAAAACCCTGTTCCCCTAACCGGAGACATGAATTCTGCTTTTATTCGGATGCTACCAAGTTAATTCTTAGGATGTCCACACTGCTCTGTCCCCACTCAGGGCCAGTGCTCCCGGCGCCACGGGGGAGGCCCGCCCGCACCCCACGGAGCAGCAGCCCGGGACCGCCAGCCGCACCCCCGCCGCCGGGCCTCACCCCATCGGGCACGTAGAAGACACTCCGGATGTTGAGAGGCGCGTCCGTCCTGTAGTGCAGCGTGTAGCGGGGCTTGTCGTGGGCCTGAGCCACGTAGCGGTAGAACTCCTCGTGCTGCCACTCGCCCACGTCCTTGGGGTCCATCATCCAGACGGCCTGGAAACGGGGACACAGGACGCAGAGGCTCAGCAGTGCCCTCCCCACAGAGCTGGGCCGCCGAAGCCCATGGCCCCAGTGATGGCAAGTCCACCCCGCAGATGACGCAAGGCCCAGCCCATGGGACAGATCAGGGCGGCGGGCTTGGGGGCAAGCCCCCGCCCCCGACTCCAGCATGGGGAGGAAGGGGCGTCCCACAAAGACACACAAGAGGCTCGAGAACAAGGGCCCCCTCCCAAGACAGGGGGTCAGGAAAGGCCAGCCCAGAGGTGCACACATGCCTGGGGTACATCACAAATACGACAACTGAACGGACAAAGAAACATGGTCTAGCCATGGACTGTGACTCCGCCGTAAAAGGAACGGAGGACTGACATGGGCTCCAGTGTGGATGATCCCCAGAACCATTTCGGTGAGAAGCCAGATGCAAAGGTCTCAGTGTTTGATTCCACTGATGTGACATGTCAGGGGCAAGGGGAGGAGAGATGGGGAGCGACTACTAATGCAGGGAGGTTCCTTTTTGGGGTGAGAACATTCTAGAAAAGACTATGGCTCTGTGAACACACGAAAGACGGCCAAACTGCACGTGGTGCACGTGGACAGGACACAGAAGGGTCGGGACCTGGCCTTCCACGAGGGACCCCCACGCTGGGCCTCAGACAGCGCCACTCAGCCCTGACCCTGGAATGTACCAACGGTTCCCCACAGCCACCTGAGGCCGCTAGGCAGCCGAGGGTCTCACCTGCAGGGTGTTCATGCGCCTGCCGTTGAGGTACAAAGGGAAGCTGACGAAGTTACTGTACTTTGTCACCACATCTTGAAAAGACAAAAAACACACACCAACAATGAATACAGGAAGACTCCGGATACACAAGAGCTCTGAAGTGACACAGCATGCCAGACGGCTCCGGGCCAGTGGTTTCACGGGTGCGAAGCCAGGCCACGGTAGGGTGACCAGAACTCTTACGAGAACCAGGGATCTGAGGCCCCAGCCACCACAAACCCCCACACCTTCTTGGTGGCTGACATATGGAAGGTTAATGGTGAATCCTGGAAACCCTCGGCACCTTGGATAAGCACCCGGTCAGAACCGGAGGAGAAGCCCACCGCGAGGAAGCCCCGCTCTTATTCTCCGCGAAGCGGGCACAGGCCAGGCCCCGGGGCGGGGGTCGACGGGGAAAGAACCGCGTGCAACCACCGAGGGCAGAAGACAGAACCCAACCCCACAGCGCCAGCAGGCCCGGCCTCCCTTGGCCGCACGGAGCCAGCCGGCCCAGGCGACCAACCCGAGTGGCGCCCGAACCACCACGCCCCCCGCTGCCCCGGCTCCCACTCGCCTCGGACGTGGGCCTCGCTGGCGAACTCCCTGCTGTCCGGCCTGAGGTGCAGGATGATCTTGGTCCCGGTTCTCACTCCTGAGGCTTCAGCGATTTCAAACACCCCAGACCTAAGATGTGGGAAAGAGAAAGCCAGCTGCACACAGTGAGGCTGACGGGGCCTCCATCGCACGTCCAGTCACTCTTCCTGGGACTGTCGTAAGCAGGGCCCAAGCCCACCCGCAGAGACAAGCCTGAGTGCCACCATTTCTGAGCCCAGCTGAGCCCCCGGCTACTACTGTCTCCACCATGGAGCGTGGCTGCAGGGTGTGGCTCCCCCATCATGTGTCATCTCGTGGGCTCTAAGGTCACCCAAGGTGGTCCCAATGCCGAAAAGAAAGAGCAGATGCCCAGGGACCGCCCCTAGGTCAAGCTAAGCCCCCTCAACCCCGTGTTTCAGGCAGAGAAACCGTTTTCAGAGAAGAGAGGGGGACGCACCCCCACAAGTGCCTTGTCAAACCCTGGCCCATCTCCTCTGAGTGCCGCCTTCTCAGAATTAAACAGAAATGGCAGTTCTGCCTGAGGGAGACGGGCTGGGTCCGAAAGAGCCCCTCTTGCGTGCGCCACCGGAGCCCCACGGCAGACAGGAGCCTCCACCGGGAAAGGACTCGGAATGAAGGTTTGAGCCTATTGAAGTGCACGCCTCCATTTGGCCAAGGTCCAATTCTCCTCAAAGAGAGTTTTGAGATTCTTCCAGAACATCCACCCAGCGACCCTGAGAGCCACGGCCCCCAAGCAGGCTGCGGAACAAGTGAGCCTCTATAAAAGGCCACTCCTCGGGCCCAAGCTGGCAGGGGAGGCGCGGGCAGGCCCACGAGCCAAACCCAGGAACTCCCACAGAACAGAGTCCAGCGAGGCTGCCCTGGAGCAGAGGATGCATGGTGCCCGCCCGGTCCTAAGGCCAGCGACTCTCAAAGGAGCTCCGCCTGGCAGAGGCCACACTCCAGAGCACAAACACGAGGGACAGACAGAACGGGCCATCTGCAGGGGAAAGAGTAACCGGCTCCCCAAAGAGTGCGGTTCGGGCTTCACACAGGAAGCCCAGGAAGGTGCACTGACATGCCATCAGGAGACTCTCACTTTCCAAGGGAAGCGCTGATACCCCAGCTGACTCGTGCAGTGTGCATCAGGTGCGCCCGGCCGTGGCGGCCCCAGGGAGCTCCCTGTGTGTGACGTGAGGCCTGCTCTCATTTACTCACCCATCTGAGAGCCACTGGTAACCGGGACTGCCCGGGTCCGTTGAGCGGGAGTAGACCTCCACTCTGTCCGCCACCATGAAAGCGGAGTAGAAACCCACTCCGAACTGGCCGATGATCTTGCTGCTGGCCTCCACCTGGTTCTGCAGCGCGTCCAGAAAGGCCTGTGGTGGTGAAGACTGGTCAGACGGAGGGCAGCCCCTCCCCCTGGCAGAAAAGATGTCTGTGACTCCGTGTCATCCCCCTAGTGCTGGTGGGGACCACCCTTCATCCTCAAGACAACCACACTGAGTGGTTTTTCACCGCGTGGTCTAGCCCAGGAACTAAGGCGGGCAGCAAGGTGACTGGCCCGGAGAGCCCCAGCTGAGCAGCATGGGGACTGGGTCTGTATCTGACTCAGAGCCCGTAAGCCTGCCTGTTGGCAGGAGGCCTGCAGGCCACACTCCCCGGTCGCTGGGGTGGCAGTCTGAGCAGGCAGGGTACGGAAAGAGGGACCCCCGCAGTTCTCCTGAATGTGTCTTCTGGGGTTTCCAAGATTCCAAGCTTCAAGGGTAAATGGTATATACCACATTCACGCTTGATACTGTATCAGAAGGTGCTTAATTTTTATGACTCATATTTATCAAAGTTTCTAAGATTAAAAACGCAGTAAAACACACACACTTGTTGCTACGACGCCGTCTGCGAGACAAAAGTGTTCTATGTGGCCCAAAAGGGTGGCTGCAGACCACATCTGGGTACCGAGCACTCACACTGGGGCTGGTGTGCCCGAGGAACCAAGCTTTAAATTACATTTAACATGAATTCAAACAGGCAGGTGTAGCTGGTGGCTACTGTATGCGACAGCACAGACCTTCCTTGACAGAAACAGAATCAAAATAATGGCAGGGAAGAACAGTCATGGCAACGTACTTTCTTAAAGGCAGACTTTCTGCAAGTCACTTCGGACCCAGGGTTAGACCATTTCAAGTGCTTCTGTCATTTCGTGGTACCATTTTGGGCAGCACATAGGCCCACAAAACCAAGGAGAGACATGCAGGCAGCCCAGGGCCACCAGCCTCCAACTTGCTGCTGGCAGAGGTCCGGTGACCACCCGCCCCTCAAGGGTCACACAGCAGCTGCGACACCCAGGGTGCGTCCTCCCCACAGAGCCGACCACCCACCAGCGTGACCTATTCTTGTGAACAGGGCTGAGGATGGAGAGGAAGGATGACCACCTCTGCCGGGCCCCTCCACCTCAAGCAAGTCCTGAGTGATGGAGAAATGCAGAGCCAGAAGGGTGCATTCCAGACCAACAGACAGGCTTGGAGCCTGAGGTCGGCTGATTTCTAGCTACGGAAAAGGTACTGAATTCTACCTCTTCGTCTACAAGGAAAAGAAACCAGGGGTCCCCATGAAGGGTAAAGTGCCCCCACAGCACCAACACGGAGCTGGCACATGAAGCCTGCTGGGTCCTGCCCTCTCTGGTCAGGGCAGCCTCGGGGACAGAGCCCCGAGCCCTGAGGGCAGAAAATGCAGCACCTGAGAAGGGGACTGTGGGGTGGGGGGTGGGGGGAATGGAGTTTACCTTTGATCCTGACCTGGCGATCGTTCCCAGGTTGGCTACCAGCTCTTCCTGTGTCATCCCGATGCCAGTGTCCTGAGGAGAGAGGCATGCTAAGCTCCAAGGCCAGCACCTGGGAGCTGGGACGGACGTGGGCGGACAACCCCGAGGGGCAAGTGGCATCAGTTACACGTGCCAGGCAGGACTCAGGGAAGTCAAAGCACATGCCGTCACGGGGACCAGTTCTAGTCCTGGGGGCCAGGCCGCACCAGAACGAACCCTGCTAGCAGAGAGACCCAGAGAGCCAAGAGACAGAAGAGAGTCCAGAAACAGCTGCGCAGATTGTGTCCCTTGATTTGTGACAAAGGTTCCTAGAGAACTCGACAGGAAAGGAAAATAGATGGCGCTGAAACTGCACCCACCCTCGGCCCCCCTCACACCAGGTCCCCGACAGCTCAGACGCACAGAGGACGGGCAAAGACTGCACAGCTTCTACACGAAAACACAGGAGGAAATCGGACCGTGGAAGAGGCAGAGATTTCTTATGTTCCTAAAAGCATGAGACAGAAGGAAAAAGTGATCAACCAGGCTTCACGACAATTAAAATCTTTTGCTTTTTTTTTTTTTTAAGATTTTATTTATTTATTTGACAGAGAGATCACAAGCAGGCAGAGAGGCAGGCAGAGAGAGAGGAGGAAGCAGGCTCCCTGCTGAGCAGAGAGCCCGATACGGGGCTCGATCCCAGGACCCTGAGATCATGACCTGAGCCAAAGGCAGCGGCTTAACCCACTGAGACACCCAGGCGCCCCATAAAATCTTTTGCTTTTCAAAAACCACCATGAAAATTAAAAGGCAAACCACAGACTGGGAAAAAAATACTTGCAAAGTATGTATCTGATACGGATCTTAGATCCAGAATGTATAAAGAAGTCTTGTAACTCAATTAAAAAAACAAATGACTTGATTAAAAATGAATCAGAAAGGCGCCTGGGTGGCTCAGTTGGTTAAGTGACTGCCTCTCGCTCAGGTCATGATCCTGGAGTCCCCGGATCGAGTCTGCATCAGGTGCCCTGCTCGGCAGGGAGTCTGCTTCTCCCTCTGACCTTCTCCCCTCTCATGCTCTCTCTCTCTCAAATAAATAAATACAATCTTTAAAAAAGATGAATCAGAAATCTGGACATTTCACAAGGAAGATACAGAAATGGCAAACACCTGACAAGATGCTCGTGACTGACCATTAATCATGAGGGAAACGTACATTAAAATCCCACTGTGGGGGCGCCTGGGTGGCTCAGTGGGTTAAAGCCTCTGCCTTCGGCTCGGGTCAGAATCTCAGGGTCCTGGGATCGAGCCCCATGTCGGGTTCTCTGCTCAGCAGGGACTGCTTCTCCCACTCTCTGCCTGCCTCTCTGCCTACTTGTGATCGCTCTCCCTCTCTGTTAAATAAATTTTAAAAATCTTAAAAACAACAATAAGAACAACAAACCCACCATGGGCGCCCGGGCAGCTCAGTCCGTTACAGGTCTGCCTCACACTGGGATCATGACCCCTGGGTCCCGGGATTAAGCCTCACGTTGGGCTCCTTGCTTCTCCTTCTCCCTCTGCCCCCCCCGCCCCCGGTCATGCTTGCTCGCTCTCCCTCTCTAGCGCTCTTAATTAAAAAAAAAAAAACAAAAAAAACCAAAAAAAAAAAAACAAAAAACAAAAAACAACCAGGGGCGCCTGGGTGGCTCAGTGGGTTAAAGCCTCTGCCTTTGGCTCGGGTCATGATCCCAGGGTCCTGGGATCGAGCCCCGCATCGGGCTCTTGGCTCAGCGGGGAGCCTGCTTCCCCCTCTCTCTCTGCCTGCCTCTCTGCCTACTTGTGATCTCTGTCTGTCAAATAAATAAATAAAATCTTAAAAAAATAAAAATAAAAATAAAAAATAAAAAACCACACCCAGCCGCTGGAACAGCCCCAATCTCTGCAGCCAACAGTAGCCGGCACTGGCAAGGACCACAGCAGTGACCTCTAGCCACCACTGCCAGGCAAGCACGTGGGGACACCTGCTGCGGTTGGCTGGCGGCTCTCACAGTTACACACTCTCCTGGAGCCAGCAACCCCACTCCTAGGCATGCACCTGAGAGAAATGAAAACACGTGTCCAGAACAGCTTTACTCCTAACACCCCAAACTGGAAACAAGCTGAAGGTATGTCATGGCGAGTGGACCCCGAGCGCATGGCACACGTGCGGCAGAACACTTCTCCGGGAGAAAACAGGACACGCACTGCACCAGGGTGAAGCTCACAGCATTCTGCAGAGGGCAAGTCAGACCAAACTGTGTTTCTATGAAATTCTAGAAAATACAAACCCGAAGGGGCAGAGAGCACATGAACGGTTGATGGGCTGGGGAGGGAGTGGAGGTCTGGGGGGAGGAATCAGGATGGTGGTGCACTAGCAATGTGTGCACTTGAGCCCGCTGAACTTTACTGTGTGTAAATCTTACATCAGTAAAGCTTCCTACAACAGCAGCAAAAACGGCACCCACATGCAGCCCAGACGGAATGAGCCACAAGACGGCACAAGAGACCCCCGCCAGCACCGTCCCAAGCAGCCAAACCCAGCTCCCTGGGAGGCAGCGGGAAGCCCAGGTCGGAAGCATCCGCTCAGAGCCCCCGACGCTCATGCTTCTGCCTTGCAGGCGTCCCCCCAGTTCGGCCATCACCCCAGACCCTGAAGAAGCTGTCTCGGCAACATAGGGTCCCTCATTCACAGCTTAAGGAGTCCCCTGCTTCTGTTTTCTTTCTGACCTTGCTATTTTCAAGAGGCTACAGAAGCCCCGAGTACTGCTTCATTTAAAGCAAGACCACCGATCCGAACGGCGGGCTGTGACGAGACAGTACTGCAGGATACTCAGTGATGCGGGGAAACATGCATTACGGGAGAAACCTACAGTTAAAAATGTAAAAAGGGGACGCCCGGGTGGCTCAGTTGGTTAAGCCACTGCCTTTGGCTCAGGTCATGATCCCGGAGTCCTGGGATCGAGTCTCACATCGGGCTCCAAGCTACATGGGGAGTCTGCTTCTCCCTCTGACCTTCTCCCCTCTCATGCTCTCTCTCTCTCTCAAATAAATAAATAGAATCTTAAAAAAAAAGTAAAAAGGGAACACTAAAAATAACACAGAACTTAACAATGTTTAGCTGTGTAAATAAACGCAGACATCAAAAACCCACGCTAACAGTCATCAGCCTCAAATGATGGGGCAATTCTAAACCTGCTTTTCTGTGTGCCCGTGTTTTCAAATTTTCTACATTGAACAAGCATTATTTTTACAGCAAACTAAAACAAGAGTTGACAACGAAGGCAGATGGCACGTCACTTGGAGCCTGGAGAAGGAACAAAAAGGCTCGTCCGGCTCCCCTGGCCCAGGAGCGCAGAGGGCCGGTGCCCGCGGCGGGACACCCGGAGGCCCACCTGGATGGTGATGGTGCCTTTCTCCCCGTCTGTCTGCAAGTGGATCTCCATTTCCGGCAGCGTCCGGCCTTCCGACAGCAGCTTGTGGCGCAGCTTCTCCAGGGCGTCACTGGCGTTGGAGACCAGCTCGCGTATGAACACCTGCGGGAACAGAAAAAAGGTGCTAGCACCGCGGGCCGTCCTGGTCAGCAGCTGCAGTGTGCGTTCCAAGTCGGGGAGAAATGCCGAAGAATATTCTGTGTTTTAACCATAAAGACTTCCCACTTTTCTCAGAGACGGTTTCTCCAGGGCAGGTCCCAAAATGACTGAAGGCCCAGGGCTTCTCTCTGACGCAGCTGCTTTTAAGGAGTGAACCCGAACCTTGCTGCTCGTTCCCGAAAATCAAGCAGGTGCCAACCTGAGACGTCAGCTCCATCTTGAAGAGCCCCGTGCCCCCACTGCTTGCCCGACTCTGGACAGGGATGTCAAAATATCCCCCAACAACTGTTTCTTCTACTCCTTGAAAAGAACTCTCTGGCTTCCTTCAACAAAGGCCTACCGTGCTCAGGGGAGGAAAAGGCCACATGGCGCAACCACCTGTCTGTGTCTGAGAAGCACCTTTCCTTCAAACACACCTTCCTCCTGCAGGTGTGGGAGGAAGCGTGGTGACGGGACCCCAAGAGCACAGAAGCTGGAGCTCACGGGGACGCCTGAACATGGCATGCAGCAGCACGAGACCGGGAAGTATTTCCCAAAAAGTCTCTCTTAACTTCGGAGTTTTGTGCTTTACCCTTCCTCAAAATTCCCCTCTGTACTCTAGCAATACGAGCATGGACACGACGGACTGTTTGTTCTCGCTTCTCCCACAGCCTGTGGCTCCTCACTCCTCCCAGCCCCAGCTCTCTCCACATGGGACCGGGGGCTTTGCTCCAGCAGCCCCACCGTCCCATCTGGTGGCCACCCACCAGGTGACACGGTAACACAGGGCCACCGAGCACACTGCCACCCCCACAGAAGTGAACCCCAGGGCCCCCACGCCAGTATCGAGGGGTGGGGGCGGGAGAGGAGGGATTCTAAACCATCAGCAAAAATAACTCCTGGAGTCAATCTAGCACAATCTTCGGGGCCTCTCTGTCCATGAAACCCAAATGGATTTAATAAAAACACTCGTGCTGGTAGCTAAGATCCAGGTCTGTCCAAATCTGATGTGTTCTTACAGCTGTATACTACCAGGCATGTCTCTAGAACAGCATAAAAATCGTTTTTTTCAAAAGGAAACGCCACTAGCAGCGGGACTGAGGAACGGACACCGCACCTCTTTCTCTGAGTACAAGGAACGGGCAACAATGTCCAGAAGCTTCTTTGTCTCAGCCTGGAACTCGTGTTTGGAAACGGAACCTGGTAAGGAATCACAGACAGACGCAGTAAAATGCAGTTTCTATTTTCATGGAAGAATACGCGATATAACATTCAGAAAAATGTTTCAAGTAACGAATTTTAAGATTTTATTTATTTATTTGACAGAGAGAGATCACAAGTAGACAGGCAGGCAGAGAGAGGGAGGGAAGCAGGCTCCCTGCCGAGCAGAGAGCCCGATGCGGGACTCGATCCCAGGACCCTGAGATCATGACCTGAGCCAAAGGCAGCGGCTTAAACCACTGAGCCACCCAGGCGCCCCTCAAGTAACGAATTTTAAACATTTTTCAAAAGAGTGAACAAAAGGGGTCCCCAGCTGGCTGAGTCAGTGCAGCGTGCGACTCTTGACCTTGGGGGTTTTGAGTTCAACCCCACGTTGGGTGTAGAGATTACTTAAAAACAAAATCTCGGGACGCCTGGGTGGCTCAGTGGGTTGAGCCGCTGCCTTCGGCTCGGGTCATGGTCTCGGGGTCCTGGGATCGAGCCCCGCATCGGGCTCTCTGCTTGGCAGGGAGCCTGCTTCCCTCCCTCTCTCTGCCTGCCTCTCTGTCTGCTTGTGATCTCTCTCTGTCAAATAAATAAATAAATAAAATCTTAAAAAAAAAAAAAATCTCTTTAAAAAAAAAAAAGTGAAAAAGAAATGAAGTCACTGGGGCTCTCACGCAGGAGGCGTCAGAGAGGACAAGCCAGGGGCACCCCCTCTCGCCACAGGAAGGGGCAAAGGGAGCCTCCCCTGCTCCCCACCACTGAGACCTGTCGCTTTAGGACAGTTCAAGGACCTGTTGAGGGTGGCACTTCCCAAGGACGTGAGAATCAGACTGGCTCTAACAATCAGACCCTAGATTCTATTCCTCAAAACCGTGCTTTCTGGGGCCCCAGGCTAGCTCAGCTGGTTAAGCGACTCCCTTTGGCTCAGGTCATGATCCCAGGATCCTGGGACTGGGCCCCACATCAGGCTCCCTGCTCAGTGGGGATCATGCTTCTCCCTCTCCCACTGCTGCTTTGCGTGGTTGTGCTCTCTCGCTCTGTGAAATAAATAAAATCTTAGGAAAAAAAAAAAAAGTGGTTTCCAAATTAATTATTCAGAAAGCAAACAAACAAGATCTCACTTCTTAACCCAAACATCAAAGACTGTGTTGTCCTCTCACGTGAAAGTCAGAAATGGACACACGTGGGGACTGGCTCTCGACAGGCTCCGGAGCCCGCTTTTCTAGACTCCTGAGCTGACAGGCCAGCTCGAGAGGGCACGGCCAATGCCGGGTTTACACCCCGCTGCCATGATCGCTAGCAGATGTGCCGTGAATCCCCACTCCGAGAAGGGGGCCGGCCGCAAGCTCACGGGTGACCACCAGGGGGGGCAAGACACACCAGGACGGGGGCGAGCCGCTCCTGGCCAAGCCGCTCCTGGCCAAGCCGGAAACGGAGGATGCTTTGTTTGGGGGGAACCCTCCCTCCCGACTAAGACCTTTCGTCTGAAGCAAGTGCGTGGCTCTATCCATCACTGCCTCTGCCTCAAGAGCTTCCCCGGCCCAGTCTCACAGTACCCTGCACAGTCTCGGTGCTGCTGATGATGGAGTGCAGGGGCTCCTCTGTCTGGCCTTCCGCGGCCTGCGAGCTGAAGAACCGCTCAGCCTGGAAGCTCGATGCCAGGCTTCGCCTGGGGCTCCTGGACAAGGCCGGGGTCTGCCAAGGACACAGAAAAGGGTTTCCTGGAAAGACAAACATGCAGGAAGAACACTGAGTAAGACATCGGAAACACGTCTGCTGGGTCCTGCAAACGCTCCCGTGGGGATCTCTAAGGCAGGCCGGTGCTCAAAAGCCCCATTGTCCCCCAGGGGAAATCGAAGTGACCGGACGCTGAGCAGCAGTGGGTAACTCAGACGGGACTGGGTGCACTCGGGGTGGCAGGGCTGGACACACGGCAGGCACGTCAGCGTACACTTTGGCGACATACCCTCACACATATCAAATTCCAAGAAGAAATCCCAACTCAGGCAGAGCTGCAGGATGTGGGCAGAAGCCTTCGTCCCCACTGCCCATGGGGTCCCCAGAGATCCTGCACAAACCCACCAGGGTCCAGTGTGCCTCGGTGCTCACGGTGTCCCAGAGCCCAAGTCACACACAGCGGCCTTCCTTACTCTGCGACAATCATGAAAAAGAGGAGGAAAAAAATACAGCCCTAAGAGGGATCCAAATTTTTCTATTAATGTTCCGAAATAGTCCTCACTGTGTTCTAAAGAGACCTCAATGACAGTTTTCCTTTTTGTCCGAAACTGTCAGGTTTTTTAAAAAAAGAGCATTTTATTAATTTTTTTTTTTTTACAGATTTAATTTATTTGAGAGAGAGCGAGAGAGGGCATGAGGTGAGGGAGAGGCAGATGGAGAGGGAGAAGCAGTCTCTGTGCTAAGCAGGGAGCCCGATGCAGGGCTCGATCCCAGGACTCTGGGATCACGACCTTAGCTGGAGGATGACGACTGAGCCACCCAGGTGCCCCCACAACTGTCATTTAAAAAAAAAAAAAAAAATAGTGTATTTAAAAGCTAAAAACCAGCAAATGATCTCCCCTACCTCATACTCAGGAAGGGGGCTCACGGTGTCTCACGACAGTTCTCTGACTTCTTCCCAGCAAGTGGACTGAGGAACAACAGCGAGGGAGGAAGGCAAAGCCCCCGCCCCAGCTGTCTGCAGCCTGGCGGGCAGGACAGCCACCCTCTGCGGACACCTCCAGCCCACCCGGCAAGACGGAGCCCACCCTAGCAGCAACCCTTCAGGACAGCACTGCTCACGGACTCCAGGACCATCAAGCCAAAGCAGGCTTGGTTTAGTCAGTGCTTAATGCCCAAGGCTTTCCAGGAGACAGGTCGGACACTGCAGGACACCCCGCATGAAAGTCTAGATCCGTGGGAGCTGCCCCGCCTGCTGCGTACCACACACGTCCAGTCAGAAAGGAATGATTCACAATGTCCAGGAAGGACCTGGAGGTTTCAAAACAACATATCAACTTGCACGTTCCTACAAGGTATAAAAACTGGCCTCTCCTTTAAGCTTATTCCTGGATTTACAAATAACATGACCTTTGCCTTTACCTCTATGCACTACACCTTAAAAATATCTAAATAAGGGCACCAGGATGGCTCAGGTGGTTAAGCCTCTGCCTCTGGCTTAGGTCATGATCCTGGGGTCCTGGGATCGAGTCCCACATCCGGCTCCACACTCAGCACAAAGTCTGCTTCTCCCTCTCTCCCTCACCCTGCTCATGCAAAGCTCTCTCTCAAACAAGTGAACAAAATCTTTAAAAAAAAAAAAAAAGTCCAAATATTCAATTTCCAAACAGTTTAAATATTTAATTATCTGGGCCCACCTGCATTGTTCACTTTATCCACACAGCTTAAAAATTAAAATAACAACTTAAATAAGGGCACCTGGGTGGCTCAGTCAGTTAAGCCTCTGCCTTCTGCTCAGGTCATGATCCCGCTAGTCCCAGATCGACTCCTGTATCGGGCTTTCCGCTGACCTTCCCCTCTCTCATGCTTTCTCTCTCTCAAACAAATGTTAAAAATCTTTAAAAATTTTTTAAATAAAAACAAAGAACACATCCCATTATTCCATTTCAGCACACAGAGCTCCTTATTCTTTTTAACGAACAAGTAACACCCCGCGGCAGTGGCCCTGTGTTTAGCACCCGACTGCTGGAGGTTTAAGCTGCTTCCAGGCTTGTGCTATTAGAAATAATGCCCCGTAGTGCCAAAGAGTCACCTACAGCACATCACCCTGCTTTATGGGCGGCAGGAGCCGTGCGAAAGATGCACATGTTTTACGCCCCCATGCACAAGAGACACAGGCAGGAGGAACCAGAAACCTGTGAGATCGTTTCCCGGGGCTGCTGGAACGAAGCACCCCCGCCGGGTGGCTAACAACAGCCCAAACAGCCCCTGGTGGTTCTGGCGGCCAGAAGTCCAAGACCAAGGTGTCGGCAGGCTAGGTTCCTCCCAGAGGCTCTGAGAGGTCGGTCCACACCTCTGCCGGCTCGCGGTGCTGCCAGCAGTCCCAGTGTCCCTGACTCGAAGCAGCCTGGCTCTGATCTCTGCCTGTTGTCACCCCCCAGGTGTGTCTCCCATGTCCCGATCTCTGCGTAAGACGCACCAGTGGCGCTGGATTTGCGGCTTCCAACTCAGTACCCCTCCCCTTTATGCACACCTGCAAAGACCCTATTTGCAGACAAGGTCACTTCCACAGTATCCGCGGTAGCACCCTGACATAACTTTTGGGGGCACACAATTCAAACCGTAAGAAACGGATTACCTAGATGTGTGCCATTTCCTGGGCTTGCTGTGGCCAAGCACCACGGACTGTGCAGCTGAAACCACAGCAACCGTCCATCTCAAGCTCTGGAGGCCAGAAGTCCAAAATCAGAGTGTTGGTGGGGCCGGCTCCTTCTGAGACTCTGAGAAGAACCTGCCATGGGCCCCTCTCCTTGGCTCCGTAGCCTCTGGTGTCCCTCGGCTTGGACATGGTGTTGTCCCTCTTTGCATGTCACTCTGCGTCCAAATCCCACCGTTTCATAAAGACATGGTCACTCTGGACCAGGGCCAGCCCTAACGGCCTCATCTTAACTTGGTCAGCAGCAAAGACCCTATTTCCAAATAACCTCACACGGACAGGTCACGGAGGTCAGGATTTCAGCATCTTTTTGGGAGGCAGCAACTCTACCCCTAACAGGTATATGGGGACGAGACAGACAGAGTAAGGGGGTGGGGACAAGAGAGCAGAGCTGAGGGGAATGTGACCTTTCTGAGTATGCCCTTTTGTGTATCTAACTCTCAGAACCACGGTTCTCGCACAACCGAAGAGTAACCAGAAATGCCTATGGGGTGTGGGGAGCACTCAGAGAGAAACCGTAACAGATGCCCAGAGCCGTTTTATGAACATAAGCACCTAAAGGACAAGAACTAACCTAAGTGGCTTCAGAAAAGGGTGCTGTGGGGGGTGCCTGGGTGCTCAGTTGGTTAAGTATCTCCCTTTGGCTGGGGTCATGATCCCAGGGTCCTGGGATCGAGTCCCACATCAGGCTTCCTGCTCCTTGGGGAGTTTGCTTCTCCCTCTGCCTCTGTCTCTCGGGAATAAATAAAATCTAAAAAAAAAAACCAAAACCCCCCAAAACGGTGCTGTGGTTGTCCAGGGAGCCTCCGAGAGCACCGCGCACAGGCGCTGCAGCAGCATCGTCACCGCCTCTAAAGCCGTTTTCGGCAGCTACTCAGCTCAGGCAAGTAAGTACCCTGTGGTCCCCAGTCAGGAGGAAGCAGTCGCCGAAGGAGGAGGGGGAGGCCTGGTGGCACCGCACTGCTAATGGATGCGAGAGTCTCAAACATGGGTGTGTGTGTGTGTGTGTGCGTGTGTGCACGCACACGTGTCTTCACATGCGCGTGCGTGTGTGTGTGTGTCTGGCCCGGAGGCCAGGAAACAGCAGCAGCAATGAGCACACCTGCACAGGGAGGACAACTGTCCCAGAACGGGCCACTCCCAAGTCCCTGTCTCCGGAAACACCTCAGTCCTGGGTGAGCTGTGCTGGACAGTGACCCTTCCCGGCACCCAGACCCTGGTGTGTAACTGCCGCTCTCCGGGGCTGCTGGTGAATACAAAGATGGTGCCAGAAAGGGAGGAAGGGACCCAAGGATGGGGTGCTTGAAGAGTGCACAGGCTCCCAACAGGAAGGCAACCCCGAAGGAAAAATCTAGGACCGTCTGGGCAATAAGAGGGTAACGGTCCGCACAGTAAGCTTACAGCCAGCGAATAAACTCATTATCTGTTAGTCCGTGCTTAACGGACTTGTAAATCACCGGGGGAGAAAAGACCTCTTCCTCACAGCAGAATTAACTAGTGTCTAAGGAACGGAGGACACTGTCACCACGGGGCAAGCACAGTAGCAGCTGTGATGGTACAAACGGCTGATGGTTTAAACGTCCACGAGAACATTTGCACAGTCTCACAGGACCCCCCACAAGACACCCATCAATTTCAAAAAGAAAACCAGTCGTTTGCCGAGAAGTGACAGATACCTCCTGACCAAATGACCACAGTCACTGTCGCCAGGAAGAAGACGGGTCAATGCCCTGCAACCGTGGTAGCGTGGGAGGGCAGGGCCTCCCTCCCCCAGTCTTCTTGCCAAAAATGCCTCTCAACCTAATCATAAAACCATCACCAAACCCAGCCCGTTCCAGCGCTATCCCATGAAATCACGGGCAGTACTCTTCCCGGCCGCCATAGTCCTGAAGGACACCCCCAGACCGAGGAACCACCACGGCCGGAAAGGCCCTGCAGCGTAGGGTCCTGAACAGAGAAGGACGTCTGTGGGGAACCGGGCTCAATGTGCGTAAGACGGGCCCGCGAGTGAGCACCACGGCTACCGCAGTTTCTAATCCTCGTACCACGGTGACATAAGATGCTAACATCAGGAGAAAGTAAGGGAAGGGGACCCTGCGTACTCCTGCTGGAGCAGCTCGGTGAAGGTTCAAAATACTCCAGAACAAAAACTTTCAAAGCAGAAAACAGAACTCTAAGGAACGTTCTCACACATGTGTCATCTCCTTCCTGCATGGACACACGTCAGGGTACAGATCTGTAAGTGGGGTCCCCGGGTCCCAGGTTATGTCCAGTTTACACCGTGGCCGATGCTGCCAAGTCACCCTCCAGGGACCGCTGGCTCACATCCGCATGGGCGGGGGTCACCTCACACACCGGCCAAGACGGCATTAGGGAAGCTCTGGACCTTTGCCCACCTTTTTACTGTAGTTTTCATTTACGTTTCTCTTGCTACGAGCAAGACTGAGCACCTATCCATATTTTTAAACATTTTTTTATTTCTTTTTTTCATGATGAACTGTTGATATCCTATGACCATTTTCCTACTATATTTTTCTGACTGACTTTTAAGAGCACTTCATAGTTTCATGTAGTCAGTCTTTGCTGTGGTTTTCCAGTAAAACCTGCACCTAGTGTGACAGTGATGAGACGGCAGGCATCAGCACACGCCCTGTCCCCCATGCAGAACAGCAGCCTGGCCGTGGGCCCAGGGGCTGCCTCAGTCTCCCTGCCACCAGCCCCCTCCCCGCATCCTCGTCCTGCTCGCCATTCTGGCATCTGGAGAGAACATGGGCGAGGTCCAGGCTCCATGTCAGCATGTCCAGGGCAGCTCGGTCCTCCAGACGCCCCCTGTGCGCTCCTCTCGGGAGGCCCCCCCATTGCCCCGACATCAGTCTTGGAGAACAGCGCGTCGGTGATGCCTCTGCACTCACAGTCAAGTCGCTACAGGGGTTAATGGCCCGGATGCTGGGCGTGGATGATGGTGGGTTGTGGCAGAGTCATCGGTGGTCCCTCGCGGAGCTTCTAGCACCGGCACAGCTTCTGTTCCACCTTCCAGCTGGGGAGCAGGCCAAGCGCGGCCGCGGACTCCGTGACATTAACGCAGCTGTCCTGGGCGAGGTCACGGCCTTCCAAAATCAGTCCTACTGGTAAAGGCCTTCCTCACGCCAAGATTCAACACCGTTTTCCTATGTCTCACTTTCCCTACTCCTGTTGTTTTCCCCACTGAATATGATCTTTTTGGAATGATCTGCTATTCATGATGGGAGAAACAGAAGTCCTCCTCAACAGGAAAAAGGAACAAACAACCAATCCGTATTTCCAGCCAGGGCTTTCAGAATTCCCATTATAATTCCAAGACTAGAGGGATCAACAGCACTGCTGAGAGCAACTTTCCACGCTGCCTGGACAAGTAAACCAAAAGGGGACCCCGCCTGAGGGAGATATGAACACTACCTACACCGCAGCAGTCTTCATGCTGCTCTACACCCTGAAGGAAACACCACAAGCCTCGGTGCCAGGCGGCAAGCACTGCGTGTTCACCTGTGCGGTGCTTCGGGGTCACACAAAGTGGGAACGATAGTTTGGATCTGACACCGCACACACCCCTGCCAGCGCTCACGCCATCTCCTCCAGCTGCAAGCACGTCCCTCTCTCCGCCCCAACTGTTTCAGAGTCCAGTGTGAGGTGCTCCCGTCCCCACACCCTGTAAGCGCCCCTCCCACTGTGAATTCACAGCACTCACTTCCGATGCCACTCGCCACTCATTTCCAACTGCAGCTCTAAGCCAGCTTGTGGCATTTCTAGGTTTTTTTTGCTTTTTGTTTTTTGTTTTTTTTTTAGTAGGCTCCACACCAGTGCGGAGCCCGGCTTGACCTCACAACCCTCAGATCCATACAACATTCGGACACGTAACCAACTCAGCCCCCCAGCCACCCCTCTAGTACTGACTTTGCTCACAGAGAACGTGTCACCACCCCAGGGCAGGAACAAGTCTCTTTCTTAGTACCAAACTCAAGGAAGGCAAGAGCCCCCAAACTTCTCCCGACTCCCCGGCCTCTAGTGCAGAAGCAGCTCTCGTTACAAACATGCAACTTTTATCACCACAAACATCACCATGCGCAGACACAGGACATTTGTCAGTTTAGTGGTCCTGCAGGGCCATGTCTCATGAGGAAGCAAGAATTAAAAATGTTCTGTGTCAATTGGGGCGCCTGGGTGGCTCAGTGGGTTAAGCCGCTGCCTTCGGCTCAGGTCATGATCTCGGAGTCCTGGGATCGAGTCCCGCATCGGGCTCTCTGCTCAGCAGGGAGCCTGCTTCCTCCTGTCTCTCTGCCTGCCTCTCTGCCTGCTTGTGATCTCTGTCAAACAAATAAATAAAAAAAAATTAAAAAAAAAAAAAAAAGAATTAAAAATGTAACTGCCTACAGGGGCAGCCAAGTAAGGCAAAGAAGTCCAAACACACGGGGTACTTTTTTGTTTTAATCACTCATTTCCCCTCTACATCTACCATTGTTCTTAATATGGTTGTTTTTTGTTTTTTTTTTTTAAAGATTTTATTTATTTATTTGACAGAGAGATCACAAGTAGGCAGAGAGGCAGGCAGAGAGAGAGGAGGAAGCAGGCTCCCTGCTGAGCAGAGAGCCCGATGCGAGGCTCGATCCCAGGACTCTGAGATCATGACCTGAGCCGAAGGCAGCGGCTTAACCCACTGAGCCACCCAGGCGCCCCTGGTTGTTTGTTTTTAAAGATTGTATTTATTTATTCACGAGAGACATACAGAGAGGCAGAGGGAGAAGCAGAGGCAAAGCAGGTTCCCCACTAAGCAGGGAGCCCAGTGTGGAACTCGATCACAGGATCCTGGGATCATGATTTGAGCCAAAGGCAGACGCTTAACACACTGTGCCACCCAAGCACCCGTTCTTACTAGGGTTTTGCTTCTTGTATCAACATCTACTTTGTTAAGGATTATTTATTTATTTGACAAAGAGAGTGTATGTGCACAAACTGGGAGGGGCAGAGGGAGAGGGGGAGCAGGCTTTCCACTGAGCAGGGAGCCCAATGTGGGGCTCAGTCCCAGAACCCTGAGATCACGACCAGAGCCAAGGGCAGACACTTAACAGACTGAGCCCCCCAGGCGCCCCTTATAACGACATCTTAAGTACTTTAGATACAGACACAGTATTTTAAACCATGAGAAACATATAGACTGTTCTCCTGGAATTACATATCCCAATGGACAGTCTCCCTTTTTACTTGGGGAACAGGTAAGAACAATGTAACGATTTACTACAGAGTGCCACTTGCGGGTCAGCAGGCTGAGTTACAGCCTCCACCCAAACCTCCTGTGGATACCAACCATGGACTTCGGAACCACAACAAAAGGACTGCCTAAAAGGCTCTGGAGAAATCAGCAAAAGCAGACATGCTCTGGATGACAGCGGACACTTGGAAGGGAAGAGCACAGAATGGGGACAGGCTCAACCAAGGGGGGCTGGCTGATGCACACATGATGTACACTTTTTCTGGCCGGAAGAACCAGAGGAGAGAGTAGAGTAACCATAAAAGGTGGAAGGCGTGTGTGTGCGCAGAAAGGAGAGAGTAAGAGAAAGGGAGCCCCCAATTTGGGGAATAAACTCTTTTAAGTCTCTGGCTGACCCCCGGAACCATGCATGTGTGGGGCAGGCTGCAAACAGCCCATTAAGGATAAAAGAATTGAACGGTTCTGTTTGTGGCTGGGCTCCAACCAGTTTAATAACCCACCTGAAAACAAGAACTACTCTTCAGAGGAATATAACAGAATCTAGAGACTCCACAAGGTAACGTCCACCATGTCCAGGATGCAATAACAAGTTATTCCACACACAGAAAAGCAGGAAAACATGACCCTTACGCAAGAGAAGGGTCAATCAATGGTGACTGGTGCCAAGAAGATTCAGATGTTGGAATCAGAGGGTTTTATAATAGTCATTACACTACTATATGACCTACAGCAAAATATGCTCAAAATTAAAGGTGGGAAATTTCAGAGACATAAACTGTAAGAGAAGAACCAAGTGAAAATTCTAGGCATAAAAAATACAGTATCTAAAATTTAAAAATTAATTAGGAGGCTTAACAACCAAGTGGAGACACCAAAGAAAAGTCTGTGAACTTGAAAATAGACTGACAGGAATTATTCAGTGTGAAACAGAGAAAAAAAGACTAAAAACAAATGAACAGGGTCTCAGGTATAGACAGAAAAAAAAGAAAAAAGATATACATGTAACTGGAATTCCAAAAGGAGAGGAGAAAGAGAACAGGGCAGAAAAAAATACTTGAAGAAATGATTGAAAATTTCCCGCAAAGTTTGTCAAAGACATCAATTTACAGACTCAGAAGCTCAGTAAACCACGAGCAGGATAATTTCAAAGAAAAGCACCCAGGCACATCACAGCCAATTGCTGGAAACCAATTAAAAAAAAAAAAAAAATCTTAGAAGCAGCCAGAGAAAAGTGACACATTACATGGGAAAATAATAATGTGAATGACAGGGGCGCCTGGGTGGCTCAGTGAGTTAAAGCCTCTGCCTTCGGCTCAGGTCCTGGTGCCAGGGTCCTGGGATCGAGCCCCGCAACCGGCTCTGCTCAGTGGGGAGCCTGCTTTCCCTCCATCTCTCTCTGCCTGCCTCTGCCTACCTGTGAACTCTGTCTGTCAAATAAATAAATAAAATCTTAAAAAAAATAATGTGAATGACAGCTAACTTTCCAGAAGACAACGGTACATCTTTAAAGTCTTAAAGAGCAGACCAGCAGGAAAAGAAATGCTGTAATTCTGTAGGCTGAATGGAAATGTTACCAGATGGAAACGTGGATCTTCAAGAAAGAAGGCAGAGCATCAGAAACAGCAACCCAGATAAATATGTAAGTATCTTTCTCTTAATTTCTTTAAAATATATACAACAGAGCACCTGGGTGGCTCAGTCGGTTAAGCCTCTGCCTTTGGCTCAGATCATGATTTCAGTGTCCTGGGATGGAGCCCCAATAAAACACAATACACACAATAACTTAAGTAAACTTAAAACATTGTCTTATGGGGTGACACATAACACAACTGTCACATAAATGACGGAGTAGAGAGAGGAAAAGCACACTAATACAGCCGCAAGGTTTTACATTTTCTACAAAATACCACAATACTAACTAATTCTAAACAGACTATGGAAAGGATGAACACTGCATTCACCAGACAAACCACTAAAAAAATGACACAAGGCAGCATAGCTAAAAAAGCATTAGATGAATTAAAATGGAATTCTAAAAAATATTTACTGATCCAAAGGAAGGAAAGAAAGGAAGGAGGAGAAAAAATGAGAAGAGACAATAAAACGATAGAGATAAATTCAACTACACCAAAAAATGCATTTTATATTAATGGACTAAATGCTCCAATTATTAGGCAAAGATCGTCAGAATTGATGAAGCAAGACCTAATGACACATGTGTACAGAACAATCACTTTAAATATAAAAACAAACACAGGGGCGCTTGGGTGGCTCAGTGAGGTAAGATCTGACTCTTGATACCGGCTCGGGTCATGGTATCAAACCCTCCACAGGGCTTGTGCTCAGCACAAAACATGCTTGGGCTCTTCTCTCTACCTTCCCTCCGCTTCTCTCCCTCCCTCCTCAGCCCTCCTGCATACACTTTCTCAAATAAATAAAATCTTAAAAAAAATATATATATATATAAAAACATAGATACACTGAAAAGGAATAGACAGAACACGAGATACCATGCACAAAGTCAGCCCATCAACGGTGGAGGGGCCATATGAATATCAGACAAAAGAGGCTTCAAAACAAGTATTACCTGAGAAAAAGAGGGGTATTTCAGAATAAAAGATACAATTCACCAGGAAAGCTTAATCACAAAATATGTGTCTAATAACAGAGCTTGAAAATATGGCATTAAAACTAAAAGAACTAGAAGTGCCTTGGTGGCTCAGTTGGTTGGGAGACAGACTCTTGATTTCCGCTTAGGTCATCATCTCCAGGTCATGGGACCCGCTAGTGCCCAGCTCCCCTGCTTGTGCTGAGCCCGGAGTCATCCTGAGATTCTCTCCCCCTCTGCCCCTCCCCCAACTCTTGGCTCTTCTCTTTCTCTTGCTCTCTAAAATAAAGATCTTAAAAACAACAACAACAACAACAAAAAACGAGGGGCACCTGGGTGGCTCAGTGGGTTAAGCCTTTGGCCCAGGTCACAAAGGTTAACTTAGGTTAACAAAGGTTAAGCCTTTGGCCCAGGTCACAATCTCACAGTCCTGGGATCGAGCCCCATGTCAAACTCCCTGCTCAGCAGGAAGCCTGCTTCTCCTTCTCTCTCTGCCTGCCTCTCTGCCTACTTGTGTTCTCTCTCCCTCTGTCAAATAAACAAAATCTTAAAAAAAAAAAAAAAAAAAAAAAGAATTACAAGAAACACACTCAGAGCTCGAGATTCAATATCCCTCTCTCCACGAATGATAGGAGACCAAAAGAAAAAATCAAGAGACAGATAGTCTGAAATACAGTATGAAATACTTTGACTTAATGGATACTTATGGAGGGGTGCCTGGGAGGCTCAGTCATTAAGCATCTGTCTTGGGCTCAGGTCATGAACCTGGTGTCCTGGGATGGAGCCCCATAATGGGCTCCCTGCTCCACGGGGCCTGTTTCTCCCTCTCCCATTCCCCCCGCCTGTGTTCCCTTCCTTCTCTTGCTCTCTGTCAAATAAACTCTTTAAAAAGAAAAAATAAGGATACTCACAGAATACTATATACCCAAGTGCAATATATAGTTCTTTTTGAAAGTATTTTTTTTTCAAATGCACATGGTATATTCACTAGGAAAGACCATAAAGTGGGCAGCAAATCGTAATAAATTTAGAAGGGCTCAAATCATACTAAGTAAGCTCTCTGAATACTACAGAACTAAATAAGAATCAGTAAAAAAAGTATCTAGGAAAATATCCAAAGAATCTGGGAACTAAACAACTAAATGATCTATAGGTCAAAGAAGAAATCAAAAGGAGATTACTGAGCAATAATGAAAACACCATATTTTGTTAAAAGCTGTGGGGTCGCCCACAGAAGCATGCAGCAGGAAACTTACAGCTTCAAATGCTCGGGTTAGAAGACAATTCTAAAAATCAACGACCTAAGGTTTCGTCTTAGAAAAAGTACAAAGTCAACGCAAATAAAATATAAGGGAGGAAATAACAGCACAAATCAATGAAACAAAAAATAAACACTGAGGAAAATTAACAAAGCCACAGCTGATTCTTGAGAAAGATCAACAGGAGTGATGGGTAAACCCCCAAATTGATCAAGAAAAGAGAGACCACCCATCCTTAACATCAGGAATGAAGGTGGGGTTATCATTACAAATTCTACAGACATTAAAAGGATAATAAGGAAACATTCTGAACAAATTCATGGCAAAAAATATAACAACTTAGGTAAAATGGTAAATTCCTTGAAAAAAATTAAATTTATCCAGGGTGACAGAAGATGAAACAGGAATTTTAAATTGCTTTATATCTAATAAAGAAACTGAATTTGTTTTAAAAAATATTTCCACAGGGCGCCTGGGTGGCTCAGTGGGTTGGGGCCTCTGCTTTCGGCTCAGGTCATGATCCCAGAGTCCTGGGATCAAGCCCCGAGTCAGGCTCTCTGCTCAGCGGGGAGCCTGCTTCCCTTCCTCTCTCTGCCTGCCTCTCTGCCTATTTGTGATCTCTGTCAAATAAATAAAACCTTTAAAAAAAAATTTCCACAAACGAAAGTGCAGGCTGAGAATTTTTATTGGTGAAATATATCAAACATATGAAGAGGCAATAATATCGTTCTTTGCGAACTATTTCAGAACAGAAAAAGAGCAGATATTTCCTGACAAGTTTTATAACATCATAACCCTAATTATCAAAGTCTGCCAAAGACTTTGATTACATGTGCACAATAAATAATAAGAGATCAATATCCCTTATGAACATAGACATGGAGGTCCTTAATAAAAAATCAGCCAATTGGGGCGCCTGGGTGGCTCGGTGGGTTAAGGCCTCTGCCTTCGGCTCAGGTCATGATCTCGGGGTCCTGGGATCGAGCCCCACATCGGGCTCTCTGCTCAGCAGGGAGCCTTCTTCCTCCTCTCTCCTCTCTCTCTCTCTGCCTGCCTCTCTGCCTACTTGTGAGCTCTGTCAAATAAATAAATAAAATCTTTAAAAAAAAAAAATCAGCCAATCAAGGGGCACCTGGGTGGCTCAGGTGGTGATTGCAGGGTTCTGGGATCAAGTCCTGAATCAGGCTCCCTGCTCGGTGGGAAGCCCACTCCCCCTGCTTGTGTTCCCTCTCTCACTGTCTCTCTCTGTGTCAAATAAATAAATAAAATCTTCAAAAAAAAAAAAATTAGCCAATCAAAGCCTGCAAAATGTAAAAATGATACTACATCATGACCAAGCAGGTTTATCCCAGGGATGCAAGGCTGTTTAGCACTAGCCATCAATCAAGTAATTTGCTACACGAACAAGCAACGGGAGAAGAAATGGCACCAACGGGCTCCGGATGAAGAGCAATGGAGAGCGGTGCCGGACCAACAGCAGCGGGCAGGCCCACCCGCAGGAGGCAGCAGCCATCACTATGTCCCCAGGACTGCTGCCACTGTGGAATGCAAGCCAAAATCCCCAGAACTTCTTGGTTTTCAAAATTAATAAGGAATTCAAATATTTATGTGAAATCTGACCTCAAATATTTGCAACTACTTTTTTTTTTTTTTTTAAATATTTGGGCCAAACACAATTTGTTTATAGCCAGAATTAGCCTGTGATTGCTAGTCTGCAAGTCCTTTCTAATCTATCTTGAAAATGAAGTCCATGAGAAAATTTACCAGCAAAGAGAGAATGAGTAAAGCTTCAAATAAAGGCTCCTACTCCTGTTTGGTAAAAATGGATCAGGAAACAGCTTTTATGGAACTAGATGATCTTTATGACCTTAGGGTAAACAGAGGCTGGCAAACATTTTCTGGAAAGGGCAGACAGTAAATGTTTTAGGCCTTCTGGGTCCTGTGGTCTCTCTTGCTCAACTCTGCCATTACAGCAGGAAAGTGGCCACAAACATGTGAAAGTATAAGCATGCCTGGGCCCCAATAAAACTTTATTTACAGGGACGCCTGGGTGGCTCAGTTGGTTAAGCGGCTGCCTTCGGCTCAGGTCATGATCCCGGCGTCCTGGGATCGAGTCCCACATCGGGCTCCTTGCTTGGCGGGGAGCCTGCTTCTCCCTCTGCCTCTGCCTGCCACTCTGTCTGCCTGTGCTTGCTCTTGCTTCTCTCTCTATGTCAAATAAATAAATAAAATATTTAAAAAAAAAAAACAAAAAAAAAACTTTATTTACAAAAACAGGCGGTGGGCCTAACCCAACCCACAGGCCTTAGCTTACAGAACCTTGGGTGAACTACAAAGGAAAAGACTGGTATAGCTGACAAAATTAAGATTAAGAACTTCCGTTCATCAAAAAACAAAACATGGGGCGCCTGGGTGGCTCAGTCATTAAGTGTCTGTCTTCGGCTCAGGTCATGATCCCAGGGTCCTGGGATCCAGCCCCGCATCAGGCTCCCTGCTCATGGGAGGCCTGCTTCTCCCTCTCCCACTCCCCCTGCTTGTGTTCCCTCTCTTGCTGTGTCTCTCTCCATCAAATAAATAAATAAAATCTTTTTAAAGGGAGACGGGGCACCTGGGTGGCTCAGTCAGTTAAGCATCTGCTTTCAGCTCAGGTCACGATCCCAGGGTCCTGTGATTGAGCCCCATGTTGGGCTCCCTGCTCAGGGGAGTCTGCTTCTCCTTCTGCCTCTGCCTCTCCCACACTTTACCCCTTGAGCTCCAGTGCATGTTCTCCCTCCCCCTCTCAAATAACCTAAAACCAAAAGCAAAACAAAAACAGAGGCCAGGATGAAAGTGGAGCAGTGAGCCGCACCTCCCTGGTGTGGTGAGAGGGAAAACACATTTCCAGCCAATCGTTACTGAATGACAAAGGATAAAGTGATAGAAGATTAGCACCCATAAAGAATAGATACAAAAATACACAATAAGAAAAATCAACCAATCCAGAAGAAAATACTGGGGCAAAAGACATGAATAGTATTTCACAGAAATTAAATAAATGGCCAATAAACCATGGAAAGAAGATGCTCAATTTCATTAACAATTCATCAAAATGAATGAAAATCATGACTGAAACATCACTTTGTAACCATCAAATTCACAAACATTTAAAATGTCTGAAAACAGGGTGCCTGGGTGGCTCAGTGGGTTAAAGCCTCTGCCTTTGGCTCAGGTCATGATCCCAGGGTCCTGGGATCGAGCCCCACATCGGGTTCTCTGCTTGGCGGGGAGCCTGCTTCCTCTCTCTCTCTCTGCCTGCCTCTCTGCCCACTTGTGATCTCGGTCTGTCAAATCAATAAATAAAATCTTAAAAAAAAAAAAAAAAAAAATGTCTGAAAACCCTGAGTGTCGGTGAGGACCCAGCACAGCAGCAACTCCCTCTGGCAGAGCTGGGGAAACGTACCTCAGGACCCACACAGGAAAACTGTCACAACTGTGCGGTAACACACCGTGCCCCAGCTCCGACCCCGGTTAACCTTCGCCAGCTCCGATGGAGGGGCAGACGCCCACACACCCACGTTACTTCAGGGGCAACTTCCAGACAGTACTTCCAGTGGCCTGTGGGTGAGCTGCACAGGGCAGCAGGGACTGGCCTGACCCTGCGGAGGGGATCTGGCCACACTGGTCAAGACGACAAATGCACACACCCTCTCATGTCTGGCAATTTTGCGAGGGTACTTTGCTCCCTGGATACATCCCACGCACTGGAACACAGTACAGAACAGCCTGGAAACCACCTACATGTCCTGCGGGGAAGACAGGACAGTACCACGGAGCCTCCCAATGCGGAGCCACTCCTAGACTCCTAACACTACCATGTGGCTGTCAGCGGGGGGGAAAAAAAAAGGAAGGCAGGAAACTGTGATGCGTTACAGCAAGCCCTGCAGGGTCTGCTCAGTGACTAAAACACAGCGACAGGGGCTCACCTGTACTTCCTGCGTTCACATGAACGCAGGCAGATGTACGAGCGACTCCTAACCCAGACACCGTAGGAGGGCGAGGGCCAGGACATGGAGAAGGGGACCAAGCTGAGAGCCAGACTTCTCAGTGCACACCTTTTCAGTCAAATGTTTAGTCACTTAAAATTAACAATAAACTCTTTTTTAAAAAATTAATTTGAGAGAGAGCATGAGAGACAGCATAAACAGGGGGAGGGGCAGAGGGAACAGACCCCCCCTGCACCACTGAGCAGGGAGTCCAACATGGGGCTCAATCCCAGGACCCCGGGCTCATGACCTGAGCTAAGGCAGACGCTTAACCGGCTGAGCCACCCAGGTACCCTATAATTAATACTAAACTCTTAAAGTGGCTGTCACAAAAGAGCTAGCCCCTTCCCAACAACTATCAATGCTGGGGTCACGCACAGGCCTGTACAGATACACCAGATGAGGATCCAGAGTAGAAGCCCCTGGAAGGGCCAGGGGACAATGAACAGGTTGATGGTCGGCCATAGCAGAATATATATATATACATATATATATATATACACACACACACACACATATATATATATATATATATTAAAAAAAAAAAAGAACACTGTGACACAGAAAAATGAGGTAATCTGTGTGCCAAGTGTCCCAATGCTACATTATCTCTGAGATACATTAAGAAATAAACCTGGCCCAGGACAGTGGTCTGCAGATGCTCCCGTGATGTTTAAACACGTATGTACGTGTACACATACATGGACATTATTCTCACACACCAAGTGTATCTCTGCAAGGCCACGAAGAACCTGGCTAAGGGGGTTGCCACCAGGAGGGTAACTGGTGTCTGAGGGTAGCAGTGACAGAAAGGTGCTTTTCAGTGCACACACCCGTGTGCCGTTTGAGTTCCTTGCTGTATCTATGACCTATTCATAAAATAGCCTATCTATAAATAAAAACACACTAAAAAAATTTACTAGGCACATAAAACACATTTACAAAGGGATCAAAAAAGCTCAGCCATTAACACATCCCTATAAAAACACCATCAATTTTTTTCAAGGAAATGGAACAAATAATCCTAAAATTTATATGGAACCAGAAAAGACCCCCGAATAGCCAGGGAAATGTTGAAAAAGAAAACCAAAGTCGGTGGCATCACAATTCCAGACTTTAAGCTCTATTACAAAGCTGTAATCATCAAGACAGTATGGTACAGGCACAAAAAGAGACACATACATCTATGGAACAGAAGAGAGAGCCCTGAAATGGACCCTTAACTCTATGGTCAACTAATCTTCCACAAAGCAGGAAAGAATGTCCAATGGAAAAAAGTCTCTTCAGCAAATGGTGTTGGGAAAATTGGACAGCCACATGCAGAAAAATGAAACTGAACCATTTCCTTACACCGCACACAAAAATAGACTCAAAATGGATGAAAGACCTCAATGTGAGACAGGAATCCACCCAAATCCTTGAGGAGAACACAGGCAGCAACCTCTTCCACCCCAGCCGCAGCAACTTCTTCTCAGAAATATCACCAAAGGCAAGGGAAGCAAGGGCAAAAAGGAACTACTGGGACTTCATCAAGATCAAAAGCTTCTGCACAGCAAAGGAAACAGTCAACCAAACTAAGACAACTGACAGAATGGGAGAAGATATTCGCAAATGACATATCAGATAAAGGACTAGTATCCAAAATATATAAAGAACTTATCAAACTCAAAACCCAATCAATAAATGGGCAGAGGACATGAACAGACATAAATGCAAAGAAGACATCCAGATGGCCAACAGACATGTAAAAAAGTGCTCAATGTCATTTGGCATCAGGGAAATACAAATCAAAACCACAGTGAGATGCCACCTCACACCAGTCAGGATGGCTAAAATTAACCAGTCAGGAAACGACAGGTGTTGCCAAGGATGAGGAGAAAGGGGAACCCTCCTACACCGTTGGTGGGAATCCAATCTGGTGCAGCCACTCTGGAAAACAGCATGGAGGTTCCTTAAAAAGTTGAAAATAGAGCTACCCTATGACCCAGCAATCGCACTACTGGGTATTTACCTTAAAGATACAAATGTAGTGATCCGAAGGGGCACATGCACCCAAATGTTTACAGCAGCAATGTCCACAATAGCCAAACTGTGGAAAGTACCTAGACGTCCATCAACAGATGAATGGATAAAGAAGATGTGGTGTATATATATATATACAATGGAATATTACGCAGCCATCAAAACCCCCAAAATCTTGCCATTTGCAATGAAGTGGATGGAACTAGAGAGTATTATGCTAAACGAAATAAGTAAATCAGAGAGAGACAATTATCATATGATCTCTCTGATATGAGGAATTTGAGAGGCAGGGTGGGGGGTGGTGGGGGGGCAGGGAGGGAAAAAGTGAAACAAGATGGGACCAGGGAGCGAGACAAATCATAAGAGACTCTTAATCTCAGGAAACAAACTGAGGGCTGCTGGGGTGGGGGTGAGGGATAGGATGGCTGGGTTATGGACATTGTGGAGGGTATGGGTTATGGTAAGTGCTGCGAATTGTGTAAGACTGATTATTCACAGACCTGTACTCCTGGAGCATATAATACATTATATGTTAATAAAAATAAATAAAATTAAAAAAAAATTTTTTAATAAAATAAATTTTTAAAAAAGAAAAAAGCTCAGCGAAATGTCCCTGGATAGGAAGAGTAAATATTTAAAAACATCACTTCCCTGGGCAGCTGGCTGGCTCAGGTGGTGAAGTGTGACTCGTGATCTCAGGGTTATGAGCCTGAGTCTCACACTGGGCATAAAAGTTATTTAAAATAAACATGGGGCGCCTGGGTGGCTCAGTGGGTTAATGCCTCTGCCTTCGGCTCAGGTCATGATCCCAGGGTCCTGGGATCGAGCCCCGCATCGGGCTCTCTGCTCAGCGGAGAGCCTGCTTCCTCCTCTCTCTCTCTGTCTGCCTCTCCGCTTACTTGTGATATCTCTCTCTGTCAAATAAATAAAATAAAATCTTTTTTAAAAAAAAAAGTTATTTAAAATAAACAAAGACAAAAATCGGTCTTAAAATAAACCTGTATTTTTTTTTTAAAGATTTTGTTTATTTATCTGACAGAGAGAGAGATCACAAGTAGGCAGAGAGCCCAGTGTGATGCAGGACTTGATCCCAGGACCCCGAGATCATGGCCGGAGCCAAAGGCAGAGGCTTAACCCACTGAGCCACCCAGGTGTCCCAAATAAGCCTGTATTTTTAACATGAGCCCAGTGAAAACTCAATTTTAAACTATTCAACCTAATTCTAAAATTCATATGGAAAACTAAACTTTTGCATGAGTAGCCAAGATTATTTAAAACAACGAGGAAAGACTATTAACTGTGTTAAGCATATTAACTTAAAGCTACCATATTAAAATTAATTTCCTCTCTCAATATTATATAAAAAATTGCAGATAGGCTATAAAAGTGAAAATAAAAGTTAGAAATACTGGAAGAAAACATAAGCGCTATTTAAAAAAAAAATATTTTCTTTATTTATTTGACACAGAGAGACTGAGCACAAGCAGGTGGGACAGCAGGCAGAGGGAGAGGGAAAAGCAGGCTGCCTCTCTGAGCAAGGGGCCCGATGTGGGACTTGATCCCAGGACCCCAGGATCATGACCAAGCCAAAGGCAGGTGCTTCACCAACTGAGCCACCCAGGCACCCCTATAAGAGATATTTTAAGAAGCATTTTTGGTGGGGGGGCTGGGTGGCTCAGTTGGTGAAGCCTCTGCCTTCAGCTCAGGTCATGATCTCAGGGTCCTGGGATTGAGCTCCACATCAGGGTCCCTGCTGAGTGGGGGGTCTGCTTCTCCATCTCCCTCAGCCACTCCCCCTACTTGTGCTCTCTCTCTCTCCCCCCCTTTCTCTGTCACATAAATAAATACAATCGTGGGGGTGGGGAGAAGGAAAAAAGCAATCTCCAGAAACCTACAGACTCAATTTCCGGGAGCCCTAACATCACCCTCCCCTTACTAGAATATAAACTCTTACATAATCAGTCACTCCTCACCCCCCAGTGCAGCTCCTTCTGCCCATGGGTCCTGTCCCCGTGCTTTAATAAAACCACCACTTTGCAACAAAGACGTCTCAAGAACCTTTCCTTGGCCATTGGCTCCGGACCTCAACACTCCAAAGTACATCATAATCACCTGTGGTTTTCATTCCAGCCTCTGGAGGGGGTACGAGGTAACCCCTCAAGATTTGCCTTTCCTACCAATAATGATCATTCTGACATCTTTTTCTTTGACTTAAGGGGAAATGATTTCTAAACAAAATACATAACTCAAGAACCATAAATTTGTGGAGCACACAAAAATTAAAACAAACAGAATCAATCATAAAAGTTCTCATCACTTGCTGGCCCCGTTGACAGAGCACGCAACTCTTGATTTCAGGCTGTGAGTTTGAACCCCACACTGGGTGTAGAGATTACTTAAAAATACAAGAACATTTTAAAAACAAAAATAAATAGGGTGCCTGGGTGGCTCTGTTGGTTGGGCGGCTGCTTTCAGCTCAGGTCATGATCCTGGAGTCCCAGAATCAAGTCCTGAATCCGGCTCCCTGCTCACTGGGGAATCTGCTCCCCCCCCCGACCCCCTCCCCTCTCATTCTCTCTCTCAAATAAATAAATAAAATCTTTAAAAATAAATAAAAATAAATACAATTTAATTTTTTTTAAAGATTTTTTTTAAGATTTTTTTTATTTTTATTTATTTGACAGAGAGATCACAAGCAGGCAGAGAGGCAGGCAGAGAGAGAGGAGGAAGCAGGCTCCCTGCTAAGCAGAGAGCCCGATGCGGGACTCGATCCCAGGACTCTGAGATCATGACCTGAGCCAAAGGCAGCGGCTCAACCCACTGAGCCACCCAGGCGCCCCTTAAAGATTTTTTTTTTAATTTATTTATTTGACAGAGAGAGAGAGAGAGAGAGAGATCACAAGTAGGCAGAGAGGAGGTAGCAGGTTCCCTGCTGAGCAGAGAGCCCGATGCGGGCCTCGATCCCAGGACCCTGAGATCATGACCTGAGCCGAAGGCAGAGGCTTTAACCCACTGAGCCACCCAGGCGCCCTACAATTTAATTTTAAAAATATATACATGGGGATCCCGGCTGGTGCACTCGGTAGAGTGTACAACCCTTGATCCCATATACATGGACGACTGAGAACAACCGCGCTACCAAAAAACCAAACGCAGTCGGCAGACAGCAGAGGGCCAGCTTGCACACAGAAGGTCACTTACAGGTCTGTAACAAAAATGCCAGGAGCTTAACAGAACAGGGCAATTCCCAAAAAAAGAAACACCAGTGGCTCTGCATCAGGAGACGCTTGACACATGCAGGACTGAAGAAAGGCGTGTGGAAACAGGACAGCATGTTCGCTGTCGGGGTAGCAGAGATTTTAAACCAACGTGAGACGCGCGCCGGGGAAGGTATGAGCAGCGGCAGGCGGCGTGGCCTGTGATTCCGGCAAACCCGGGAACAGCCCGAACGCCCCTCGGGGAAGGGCCGAGCGCGGCACCCACACAGGAGACGGCACAGCCGGCAGCGGCGGACAGGGACCCCAGATGCCGCGCTGGAAGGGCGCGAGAGGCCCGACGGCCGACCCGGCCGACCCGGGGGGCCCCCCTGCAGCTTCTCCTGCCTAAGGAGCGGGGTGCGCGCCCCCCTGTCGCCGCAGGGGCTTTTCCGCACCGCTGCGCACTAAGGGAGGAAGGAGATTTTTTTCACTGTAACAACCGGTTCTGGAAAACAGCCCTACTTTCTCAGTAACAAAAACTTGGAAGGATTTTTCTCAGAAAACTCCCATAACCTCAGCCGGCCGCTGAACTCCGTGCAGCGTCGCACCCACCCGCCACATCGCGGTCTGAGACTCGCACACCTGACCCGGCTCCCAGCTGTCCCCGCAGCACGCCAGCCCGCGGCGGCCTCAGGATCCTGGCACCGGCCGCTGCCTCGACTTGAGCCGCCCTTCCGCAGCCCCCTTCCCCTTCCCCGCGGCGGCCTCCCTGCCCCCTCTCTAGCAGGAGGCCTTCTGCTCTGCTCTCCTCGCCAGTGCGACGCTCACCCCACGTTACTCGTCTCCACCCCAGCACCTCGCAGGTCAGGATTGTGTCTGCCTGGCCCCGGGGGCGCACAGGAGGCAGCGGGATGGTTCCTGAACTGCTAGCACTACCCAACGTGGGAGACCGTCTGGGGGCTCTCCTGGACACTCTGCGGTCTGTCTTTCCCACAGGACACTGGAGTCAGAGCAGGCCCTCAACTAACACGTGGTTCTCTTCTCAGAAGGCACAGACACTGAACTCAGACAGCTTCGCAGATTACAGGTCTAGACTGGTGACCCACCAATCCTGGTGGCTGGTTTCGAAATCACTGAATGTGGGTTAAACAAAACAAAACAAAACAAAACAAAAGAAAGAAAGAAAGAAAGAAATGGAGAGGCGCCTGGGTGACTCAGTCCGTGAAGCAGCTGCCTTCAGCTCAGGTCATGATCTCAGGGTCCTGAGATGGAGCCCTGCACTGGGCTCCCTGCTCAGTGGCAAGCCTGCTTCCCCCCCCCCCCCCCCACCACTCTGCCTACTTGTGCTCTCTGTCAAATAAATCAATAAAATCTTTAAAAAAAAAAAAAAAAGAGAGAGAGAGAAAGAAACATCAACTCTCTAAATACAAAGAAACAAAACAACAAAAAAGGAGGCTTTAGTCACCCAAGACTATTCTTGCCCTAACAACTCCTCTTTCTCTATTAATTTTTTGAAGATTTTATTTGACAGAGAGAGCAACCGCGCACATGCGCACATGTAGGCAGAGCGGCAGAGGCAGAGCAAAAGCAGCCTCCCGCTGAGCAAGGAGCCCGACATGGGGCTCGATCATGACCTGAGCTGAAGGCAGATACCCAACCGACTAAGCCACCCAAGTGTCTCCCCCGCCACCCATCTTTCTCTTTTAAAAAAAAATCTGCAGATGGGGCGCCTGAGTGGCTCAGTCGTTGAGCATCTGCCTTCGACTCAGGTCATGATCCCAGAGTCCTGGGATCGAGCCCTGCATCAGGCTCCCTGCTCGGCGGGAAACCTGCTTCTCCCTCTCCCACTCCTCCTGCTTGTGTTCTCTCTTGCTGTGTCTCTGTAATAAACAAAATCTTTTAAAAAATAAAAAATTAAAAAAAAAATTAAAAATCTGCAACTAACAAGTTTTGTAATCTAGTTTCCAAGCCCACATCTGGAAATTGGCAGAGGAGGGAACATGGCCCCAGGAAGGCCTGATTAGCTAAATAAGAGGAAAGAAAGCTTAAAACACAGCAACACCCAAATAGCAGTTTCCCTGTGGGGACACGTTATACATGGGAGTCGTCCTACCCCATGGCCCTCAAGGGCCTTTATGTTACCAGAGAAAACCACAGACTATCACAATGACCCTGAAAAGATCCAAGGAAGGTTCAGTTACGTTCTGTCTGATGTACCTGTTTCAGAAAGACTTCCAATCATAACGGCTAAAATGAAATGTTTCGCTTCTTTAAAAGTAAGCTTCATAGAAGGTCCCCTCCGGCGCTCTGCTCTCCACAAGCTCGAGAATGTCGGTGTGTGTGAACACAGTGGCACTGAGCCGCACTGGCTAGCTGACACATCCACTTCCACCAGAGGACGGAGACCTACTTGTTAATAGTGCTGCCATATAATCTGGTTTTTAAATTTTATTTAATTTTTAAAAGATTTTTATTTATTTATTTGACAGACAGAGATCACAGTAGGCAGAGAGGCAGGCAGAGACAGAGGGGGAAGCAGGCTCCCAGCTGAGCAGAGAGCCCGATGCGGGACTCGATCCCAGGACCCTGGGATCATGACCTGAGCCGAAGGCAGAGGCTTTAACCCACTGAGCCACCCAGGAACCCCGGGTTTTTTTTAATACTATATTCATTTTGGCTATCTCAAAATTAAGGGTGTGGTTTTTTTTAATGTTCTAATCACATATCTTGATTATATGGCTCCTAAATAACGGAACTGCTCTTCAAATTAGTTAAGCCCATGCCTCGGAACACCTGAATTCCATCTACCTAATCTGTGGGGGTCGTCCGAGGGAAAAGCAGGCAGGGAGGATGCCCAAGTAGACATCAGGTCTCTAAGCTACAACTTTCATAGTCTGTCATTCCCAGTGGCTTTAGGAGCCGTATCAGAAATGAAAACCCCAAAATTGATCTTTACCAAATGCTACAGAATTTCCTTGTAGAATAAGCAAACAGCAGCTTCCTAGTAAAAGTCGAGTCTTCCGTATCCAAACCCAGGTCAAGATGCCAGGGTCCTGGGATCAAACCCCACTGGGCTCCTTGCTCAGCAGGAGCCTGCCTCTCCCTCTCCCTCTGACTACTGCTCCCCCTGCTTGTTCTATCAAATAAATAAATAAAATCTTAAAAAAAAAAAAAAAGAAAAGAAAAATTCTAGCTGGCTACACTGAAGGCACTGAAAATGCAATTCAAGAACAGCCTCTGGCTTTGAAAGAAAACATTTTTTTTAAAAGATTTTATTTATTTATTTGACAGACAGAGATCACAAGTAGGCAGAGAGGCAGGCAGAGAGAGAGGAGGAAGCAGGCCCCCCACGGAGCAGAGAGCCCGACGTGGGGCTCAATCCCAGGACTCTGGGATCATGACCTGAGCCGAAGGCAGAGGCTTTAACCCACTGAGCCACCCAGGCGCCCCGAAAGAAAACATTTCACTGGAGTGTGAACCGAATACACTTCGCTGATGCCAAGACAGTATTTTGGTTTGACACACGGACCACCAATGCTTCGGTCAGTCTCCCTACAGAAATCACCTTTATTACCTGGGATTGGACTCTGGGGGCAGAGCTGAGAAATATTTGTTTCCCCTCAATCCAACTCCGGCCCCCCAACCCCGCACCCCCCACCCCTTCAAGCAGCAATGGTCTCAACGCACGAGGGCAGCAAACACTTAGGAGATTTTTTTTTGGAGGGGCCTTAATTTTGGCCAACTACTCAGCTAGTAACTAGTAAGATCTTTGCTAACCTATTACACTCAGGTTAGTCTTATCTTCTGCAGGTACTCAGCCCTCTGGTCCTGCCAAAGCACTTCATGCCCACGGCCCACCTGGTGGCTCCTGGGCAGCAGACCACATACCCCACACCCCACACCCCGGGCCTGGTGCCTCATGGTGCTGACTGAGGCCCCTGCACCACGGTTTATAGAGGAGGCAAAGCCATTCGAGGTCCGAGCAGTTAACGATCAAGCCTATTACCGAAACGTTCTGTCAGCGACAGGGAGAGGTTTTCGCGGAGTGAGATCTGCCCGCAGGACTGCTCCGCTCATCCTGCAGAGAGCCTGGGAATGCCAGCATTTGCCTCAAGTCTCATGACGGCTGCAACAAGAGCTGTGAGGGCACGAATTACACGGCATGGGCCCCCAAAGAGAGAGCAGACAGAGGAAGCAGAAGAAATCAACAGGAAGATAAAAGCAGTAAATGTAAGACTGGGGCTGTACAAGGTCCAGGCGGGCTCGTTTGGGGAAATAAATCTGCCGGGCTGGAGACCTACACCAAAGTGGGCAACCCCGCTCTTCGGACTCTTCTGGTGCTTGGGGCAGACTCCTCACCCCTTCGAAGTCTCACTTCTAAGTTAGAAAATTCCAGCACAGGTTCCGGCTTACAGAGACTAGAAAAGGCAGAAAACACTAACCCGAGACCCAAGCAGTCCTATGGTGGCTGCCTCGTGATGGGGTCCTGGCGAGGCCAACAGTGAGAACAGCGTCCTCGAGAGCAGGACCAGGGCTCAGGGGCTGTGGTACACGGCAGGTACACGGCAGGTACACGGCCGCGTGAAAAGACCAACCCACCACCCTCTCCACCTCAGAACACGATCATCCGCTTTTGGAGACCAGGCCTGTGGCTGACCTTTCAAGCCCATCGTCTCTTCCTTGGGAGTCTTCCTTGTCTGTCTACCGGCAAATCCATTACTTCTGTTACTCATCAGAACTGGTGCAAACGTTTGATGGCAGTTTATATTTTTTTACTATGAATGTTATATTTTCCAGATTACCCAGGCTCTGACAACTCTACTCCTTATAATAACTACCTTCTACCAGTGGAAGGAATTACTCATTGGTTCTCTACCACCAGTCAACTTGATGCACCGGGGACAACGCTGGAATCAGCCACCCACCTGGTCCTGAGCGCGTGCAGAAAATCAGGTGTGTGGCCCTCACAGTGCCTGCAGCTGGGTTCCCCCCAAATATTGGCCCATGTCTGGCACTGTGGCTATCCTGAGAGTTACAGAGAATGGCCCACAAGTCTACATGCAACAGAAGAGAAAGGACATAATTTTCAGCCTCCTTCACCCTCACTCCCATATATTCCCATTTCTTGTCAAACCCAGTCATTCAGTAGCGCCTCCATACCCTGCACCTGGTGCAAGACCAGGCTCATAACCCTCTCCTGTGAGATCCACTTGAGCAATCATCCGCACGTTTCTGCCCTCCCTGACTGGCCAAACAGGCCTCCGATATGGCAATATGGCCCAGTACACTGCCTGGAAAACACATGCTCCCACTTAACCTATGACCCCAACAGCAGGGTCCCATCCTCTCTGAAGTCCCAGGGAGCATTCAAAATATGTATTTTTTTATTATTTTTTTAAGCAATCTCCACACCCAACGTGGGGCTCAAACTCATAACCCCGAGATCAAGAGTTGCATGCCTTGAGTGAGCCAGCCAGATGCCCCTCAAAATGTATCTGTTGAATTAAGTAATGAGCAAAAATGAAAAATAAGTCCACAAGCTGAGACTGTTCCACACATCACAGAGCAGGGGGGAAGGACTGGGAGGGTGACAAAGGCAGACTCTCAGACGCGAAGCTGAGCACATGTTAACATTTGGCAACACTCTCCCACCAACATAGGAAAAAAAATACAGGTGAATTCTGAATTTTCTGTCGAGGTGACTTCTCTCATTCTCTTCCCCCACTGTATAAGATACATATTTTCTAGGCTAAACTCATCCATCCCTCAGTCCCTCTAAACAACTGCACCTTCATGACTGCCCACACGGGTGGGCATCAAGGGCGTCTGCAATACGCCACGATTCCAAAATGTTCTCGATCCCAGATTCAAAGAAAAGACTGTGACAGAAGTTAAGAAGAGGGACGCAGATTATTATGGGAAAGAGTTAAAAAAATCAGAACAAAAACTTGCTGGGCTGAAAACCGGCGCGTCTTCCCAGCAGAAGAGACACTACGTGGTACAAAGAATGATTTACAACACACATGGCTGGAACATCTTAGAACATGAACAAGAAAGAGAGAAAAAACCCTTAACCTTAAGAAAAAGGTAAAAAGAAAAAAAAAACAAAACCAAGTTAGCTACAAAAGAAACAATAAAATTGTTAAGACCGCTCCTCTGTAACACAGATGCTAGAGAACAGCAGATCAATACCCGCACTCTTCGAAGAAAAATCATTTTGACCTGGAATACAGTACCCAGGAAAGCTACTATACAGGAATAGCGCAAAATGAAATCTTTTAGACATGGTGGGGCTTAGAAAATTTACAACCCAAAGACTTCTGCAAAATTAACACAAAGGTATACTCTCGTATGACAGGAAATAAATCCAATAAAGAAAGAAGATAGTGGGTACAAGCAAAAGTATAAAATTTACAGTCAACATGCATTAACCAATACATTTTTAAAAACTGTTTTAAAAAAAGTAATACTGCACCAAAATTTAAAACTCAGGTAAGGGGCGCCTGGGTGGCTCAGTGGGTTAAAGCCTCTGCCTTCAGCTCAGGTCATGATCCCAGGGTCCTGGGATCAAGCCCCACACTGGGCTCTCTGCTCGCTGGGGAGCCTGCTTCCTCCTCTCTCTCTGCCTACTTGTGATCTCTGTCAAGTAAATAAATAAAATCTTAAAAAAATAAAAAAATAAAAAAAAAAACTCAGGTAAAAGAAAAAATGTAGGAGACGTGAAAAAGAAATTCACAGAAGATATAGAAATGGCCATTAAGCAAATGAAAACATTCTCACTACTATCCTTGGAGGACGTGCCTTGACACAGGCAGTCCCATTCCCTGCTAACGGGAATGTAAACTGATAAAGCCTTTCTCAACAGCAATTTGGCAATGTCAACTAACATTTCAAATATGCACAGACCCTGAACCATCGATTCTAAAACTCAGATTCTGAAATTCTAAAGAAATGCCATACACGTGCCCCGAAGATTTAAATACTCGCCCATTCTACATAACAATGTAATGACAAAAACAAAAAACCACAGACATTAACTCTATTACGTCCATTAACAGGACGGCTAAATAAACGGCGATACTTCCACAGCACAGGACACTATGCAGCCACCGGCATCGGGGGTTACCGACACAAAATGCGTAAGCTTTGCAGAGAACGTTAAAAACAGTTCAGGAGGAAACTACATATATAGGTTACGCCTTTTCACATAAAAACAGACACCTGTCCACGTGTGTGAGTGTGTGCAGAGCCTCAAAAGAACGCTGTAACGTTCGCTCATGGCTTCTTCCGAGAGAAGAGTAAGAAAGCAGTTATGGTTATTCTTTTCTTTTTTTGGCCATTTACTTGAGCACCTACCAGTTTCAGGTCCTGGGAATACCGGGGTCAAGAACCCAGAGTCCAGGGTAGAAGCGGTTCTGCCCGGTTCGCGGCCATGTCCCAGGCAGAGTGGGCACTCAGTGTTGTTCCCACATGCACACCACGGTGGAGACCAAGTGGCTTCTGCATCGCCCCGATATAACACAACTTGGGGGCGCGGAGCAATAGCATTGTCACGAAGGGGCTTACACGGTCGCCCAGGTGAAGTTCGTTCCCACTCCCCGAAACTGCGCTCGGCTGCAGGAGCGAAGAGCCTTCGACCTCTCCGCCCCAAAACGAGCTGGAGGGCTCGACGGGGAGAAGCCCCTGCAGGAGTCCCGCGGGCCGGAGCTCCACCCCGCTACCTGAGGGCGGGTGGGGGAGGAAACCCGGGCAGTCCGGCAACACCACGACGCTCCACGCTCGCCGCGCAGGTGGCGCCTAAATCTCACAGAACCTCCGTGCCTCCCACGGAGGAGGAAGCGCGCCCAGGACCTGGGGAGGAGAGGCCCGCCCGCCCACTCGTCGACCCTTACCTCTCGGGGCGGCAGCCAGGGCCGGCACCCGCAGGCTGCGTCCCCACAGCAGCAACACTCGCAGCAAGCGCGCCATGTCCGCCCTCCCCGGCACCCGTGCAGCACGCGCGGCGGAGGCGGGGCGGGGCGGGGCCTTCCTCGGGCGCGGCGCGGTGACGTCACGGTGAGCGCAGGGCTGCCCAGGCCGCTGCCTGAGCCGGAGAGTGGGCGGGGGCCTGCGCAGCGCGCGCCCTAGGCCCGCGCGGGGACAGTTGGGCCAGGGGGCGGGCCCCCCGTGACCTTGTGTCGCGTTGTCAAGGGCGACGGGAGGGGCCGTGGGGCACTCGCCCGCCAACAGGGCCTCACTTCGTGCATCCCTAAAATGGGGCTGACGTTCGCAGGCCCGGGAGGCTGTGAAAAGGCGGCGCGCGGACTGAGACTGTGATCGTACCCCCCCAACTCCCCGGCCACTGGCCGGACCGAGGCGGGCGCGGAAGGGGAAGGGACGGACCTCAGGCTGGCCTTGTCCACTCCCTAGCGCGAACGCAGTAGCCGCCCCCACCAGCACAACCGGGCTTATTCCTTCCTTGTCTCGCGTCCTGCTGGAGATGGGGCTGAGGCCGAGACCCACCACTCCTTTTAATTAAGAAAAAAAAATTTTTTTTTTAATTTTAGTATGGTTGACACACTAAGATTAGTTCCAGGTGTAGAACGTAGTGATTCAGCAGCACTGCAGCTTGTGCTGCTCTCAGCACCCTGAGTGTAGCTGCTGTGGGTCACCACGCGACACCGGTACCCATCCCGTGACTGCAGTCGCTGTGCGATGCTGCTCCTGGCCCCGTCGACGCCCTTTGTCGCCCAGGGCTGCACCACACAACTTGCAGGTTCTCTGACGCCGCCTTAGGAGAGGCCCCGGCGCCCCGTCCTCCACCCCCAAATGATTCTGAGGCTCGCTGGAGACTCGCTACCAGAGCAAAAACGCCGCAGAAACGGAGGTGCTTTGGATTTGACCCAAGCTGCGAAGTCCAAGAGTCAGGGAGAGTCCCTCTGGAGCCGGGACACAGCCGGGGGGTTGGGAGGGGCCCTTCTGGGACTCTTCCAGGTGGAAGATGTGAAGGATGAGCCCCACCTGCCAGGCTTGGGATGTCGGGTGGGTGGACTCAGCTGAAAGAGCAGTTCTCTGACGTTGGAGGAAGACTCCAGAAGCCTCCTCCCTGGCCCCCAAGGCAGCTGGATCACACACTCTGCAGTCACCGTCCTCTCGTGCCTCCCCAGCACACAAAATCAGTTCCAAACCCCTCGGCCTCCAGGCCCTACACAACCTCACACCTGCCTCTCTCCTTCCCCCACCATGCTCCAGACGCAGGGAGCCTGTACCAGGCCAAGCCAGTCCAGTGTATCCCTGCCGCTGCTGGGCCTGGGGCTGGAGGGAACCGAGGGGTCTCAGCCTCACCTTGCGTTTGTTATTCACCCAGGAAGTCCTCTATTATAAGAGCCGATACAGTGATCTATGAGGCGATAGATCTAGGCTGGGGAGCCCTTTATTTCAGGAAGAAGTGGTCTTTGGCAAAGTGAAGATGGAAACCTACACTTCACTTAAGGATGGGGGCGTCTTGAGCCGCCTGGGTGGCTCTGTCGGTGGAAGGTGTGCTTCTTGGGGTTGTGGGTTTGAGCCCCAATTTGGGTGTTGAAATTACTTTAAAAAAAATCTTTAAGGCAAACAAAAAGCCTAAGGCAATTTCAAAGTCAAGGTGTGGTCCTTGGTCCCCTACAGCCTTGCTACTCCAAGTGGGCCCAGGCCTCACCCCGGAGCTCCTTCAAAACCTAGAAGCTCAGTCTGCTTCCCCCTGCCCCGGCCCAGACCTACTAAATCGGGGTGTCAGCAAGAAGTCAGGTAAGCTGTCTGCGGGTCAGAGCTGGGGAAGCGCCATCCTGAGCACAGGCCAGCAGCAGTGAGGATGTGTGCTCCCGAGGGCTGTGCTATCCTGGACCCTGACAAAGAGACATGTCCTCGTTCCAAGCAGAAAGCCAGGTCGGTGGTCCGGCTTCAAGCCCTGGCGCCACCTTGCACCTTCCTCCCGTGGCTGATGGTGTCTCTGGGGGGAGTTCTCCAAGGGCTGGGGTCAATGCCTAGGATCCGTTCGGTAAATGCTTTGCTGAATGAGCCAGCCTGGTGCTCGGACAAGACCTGCACGTTTCCCTGTCAGCTGGAAGCGGCAGGCGTACACCGGCTCTGGAGAGAAGGGGGCCTCGGCTCGGGGTCCACTCATGTCCTTCCTGCCCTTTCTCACACTGGTGGACCTCTCCCCACAAGAGAACCCCTTTTCCTTACCCAGGAAACCAGAGACCAGAACGCCAGTGTCTAGAGGCTTGGGAACAGCCAGAACCGGCTTCCCCAGAAGTTCAGAGGGTCCCCTGTGCTTCTGGCTGCGGAGGTCCAGCTCCCACAGGGGACACCCGTTCTGGCCGCTAAACACTGGGCAATTCTGGTTGACTCCTGCGCAGAACCCTGCCCCCCGCCCCGAGTCTGTTTCCTCTTTCTCTGCACCTGCAGACGTTGGTCTGGTCCCCACCACTCTCCCTCCCCGACTCCCCAGCCTCCAGATGCTCAAATCACTTGTGGGAGCACGTGAAACAACCCTCCCTCTTCTGAGACCCCCCAAACCTGTCCCAGACATGAGGGGTCCTGGGTGGGGTCAGAGACACAGAAGGGGTCCTGGTGCAGGGAGCCCTGACACACCACCCTTCCCCATCCTCCCAAGGGTGTCCTCTCTGGGCATTTTCCTGAAGGACCACCCTCACCTGGAACATTCTCTAAACATCACTACCAGACTTGAGGATCTTCAAGTCTGAACTTTGCTGATATGCCTATATAAGACTACTCAGTAAACATCCGTTTCCAAGAGGCTTCCTTGGTGTTGGCCCAGAGCCCTGGGGTCCCAGCACCAGAGCATAAAGCCCGTTTCAGTAGCAGCCCTCTCCAAGCGCTGAGCCGGGCACCAGGCACCACACTCAGGCCGGCCCAAAGTCCCACTTAGTCCTGTGTAAGATCCTGGTTACCACTTAACTACTGTCTGTGACATTGGAGGAGTTAGAAGAATTATAATACACCCCCCTTTCCTCAAGGTAACCCCAAAGTGAGTTCAAGGTGAGCCTCCGGAGCTAGTAGGGGAGGAAAGCTCCTTTTGGGACAGCGGTGAAGCACGTGGCTCTGGCTGAGCGGACCACGCCACCCATGAACTTGGACAGGTCCCCACACAGTCCTACCTCACGGCAAGGACAGGGGAGCTAGTGAGCCCTTCCAACAGCACTTATTACCAAGCGTCGTCAAGGAAGGCAGGCGGAGTTGAGAGGGCTCATACCCCACCAAGGCCCTGGCTCCTGGTGGCCACCACCCCGATGGACCCACTGGCCATCCCTCCGTGGGGACACCGCAGGCCCCCACTTCCTGTGCGCTGGCCTCCTGCTCGTCTCTCAACCCCCTGAATGTGTCAGATCAGCCCAAGGTTTTCCATCAGCACCTGCGGATTCTCTGCTGGGTACCATAATCTGCCTCTGGGGACTCTGTCCACACAGGCTGGCAAGTCGTCTGGAGGAAGGTGTACTTGCACCAAAGTTACCATCCGCCTGTTCATCCACAGTTCCTGTCTGTCTTTCAGCCTGGGGACGACACTCGGTTACGTTTCAGAACTGACCCATCTCCCTACTCTCGACTTTGCACAATGAAATCACACCCGAGTGCTGCAGTGGCACGAACACAAGACATCCCAGGAAGGTGCAATTTGGTTTTTCCAGCCCCCATTCCTATGCACTCCTGTGCTCCTACTTGCTAAGGCGGCCTGGCCGGAGCGCTGACTTCCCGGCAAGGGTCCTTGGGTGACGTGCCTCCCGAAGGTCTGTTGGCAACCAACCCGCACTCAGCTCCTTCATGAAGGGACTTTCCTTTTTTCAGAGCAGCTCACTGGTCTGTGCAGTGCTAGAAGCACGTTTTGGCTTAAGCGGAATCTTTGATTCCATTTTGTTGCAAAAAAAAAAAAAAGAGAGAGAAAGTTAGGTGTTCAGTCTGAGATTATACAAGCCGAAAAGACTTCACCTCGTTTTCCAGAGATTGTCTCCTACTCCTGTTTTTAACATGCTATGTTCTCAGAAGCGTCATCAAACACACATACTAGGCACACTCAACCGAGACCCTCTGGTCTAACGAGGGCTAGCTACTAAGAAGCTCATTCCAAGGGTCGTTAGCCACTGGGACCATCTTTGAATCCAAGCAGTTTTACCAGCTTTTATTATAAACACCAGCACATTTCAAGTTTCCTCTTTTTGATCACAAATATAGGACTTTTTTCTTCTCCTCTTAAGTATACAGCATGAGACACAGCGCCGGGCCTTTCCCGCTGTCTTACAGAATCTCCTTACGCCGAGTGCGGGGTTAGCATCCACACACCACACCCTCGACCGCAGCCCTTGGCGGATTACACAGGACATGGACTCCAAAAAGATGAGACCTGTACACAGAGTTTTGGATCCCACGACGACCTGAAAAAGATGCCCCCGCCCACCGGCCCCCTTAAGTGGTAGCCCTGCACTACGTGTCCGTGGCCCTGGAGCTGCTCCTCCAGGGCCCCAGACGGCCCACCCCTTCCGTCTGCTTAGGGTTTTCCCATCAGTGGAGACCGTGAGTCGGCAGAGGGTCCCAGACTCAAGAAGCAAGTAAGCAAGCAAGGATGGCCAGATGGCCACTGGAGGGCCGTGGCCCTGCTTTCCCTTCTGGGGCTGTGGTGGGCGTGGCAGGTGGCTGGCAGTGCTAGAGGACGGTCTAATTATCTGGCTTAATCTAGTTCGAACTCAAGATTTGAAGCTCTGTGCAAAAATTAATTTTTTTCAAAGCTTCCTCAAGTTTAGATTCCCAAATCAGTATTTTGAAGTGATCTCTGTGAATACATGGCCAAAGGGGAAGCTATTTGGGCCATGAATTCTAAATTTGCCACCACCACCCCCCGCCTCCCCACCCAGGTTGGAGGACCAGGGACACAAGAGGCAGGACTCGAGTCCCTTGTGCTTGGTCCGGGAGGGATGCTGCAGTCTAGAGGGCAGACTTCCACGCTCCCCGGAGGTGCTCCTCTGCTCAGACCTGACGTTCCCAGCACCCAGGGACTCAAGTGTCACCCTCTTGGTAAGGGTACCCTGAACTGGACCCGGGAGCAGGGGGAAGCAAGGGGGTGGTGGTGGCGTGTGGGACCATGTGGCCAAGCGCCCATCCCTCGAAGCCGGTGGGGGGGCGGCTCTTTCACCACAGCGCTGCCCTCACAGGCCCTGTTTCTAGAGGGTAGAGAACAAAGGCCAGACCTCTTCACTGCCCTGCCCAGCCCAGCATTGGAGGCCACAACAGGACACGCTGCACGCAGCATCCACCCCTATGGAGCATAGGACGTGGGGAAGCAGGAACCACCTCTGGTCCCTGGAGCCAATTCTGCACCAATTTTGGGATTTGCATAAAGGAAAGGGGAGGGTAGGTACCACTGCAAACAGCTGCAGGAACCATCCCTACTCTGGCATCTTGAGGCTTAGGGGAGGAGGACAGGAGGCAAAGTGCTGCTTCGGACTCGTCTGCGGCCTGAACTCTGTGGGTGAAGCTCCCCGCGGAGCAGTGGGTATATGAGGCCCCCACTGAGCTGGACACCTCGGTTCCTGGAAAGAGAACCACCCAGGCCTTGGCTGGGCCTGGCTGCCACCCACATGGCCACCAGGACCATGGTCCCTACCTCTCCCCTGTGAGCAATCCATCAGAATCATGTCTTACAAAGAACAGACTCCAAAAATATATATAAATAAATAAAAACCTTAAACATTCTTACAGGGATCTTAAAGAACAGAATACATGTTAAAAACTTCAGTAATTTATATCAATTTTAAGCGGTACTTTATATACAATGGGGGAAAAACACATGCATAGTCCAAATACAATGTTGAAAACAGCATTTTCATAACAAAAAAACCCCGAACACTAAGTGTTAATACCATGTACATGAATTCAAGAAGGACCACCCTTTTTGTCTGTTGCACACAGTTTATTTAACAATATGATATAAGAAATGAGTTGGTACTTTACCATTCTATACAGTGATTGAATCTTCTTGAATTTTCTTATTTATAGTAATTATAGCGCTTGCATGATTTACACTAGAATTGCTTTTCCTCATTTCAAGTTTCACATAGAAGAAAGAAAAGAATGCTTCTTCTCTATTAACATTAGCATGGTCTAAGAGAGTGATCATCCCTATTTTTTGTCTAAAACCAGTTTTATCAGAGAAACAAAGCAACAATTTCTACATCTGCAAGACAAGAGTTTGGCTTAGGCCAGTATGTATAGATAGATGTGTGTGTGGGTGTGTACGTGTGTGCACGCAGGAGCCAATTCCTATCGTCCAGGGGTAATACTTGGAGAACGCCCACAGAGTTCACTATAGAAAAAATCTTCCCGCAACGTCAGAAAGTTATCGGGATACATTATAAGCTTGCATTATTTCAAGAATCAGTTTCTGAATATTATTTTTCTTCTCACTTTTAAACATAAATGTTTAAAGTCTTGAAATACAAATAAAAAATATGAATATAATGAACTTGTTTTTCCCGTTAAAAAAAGGCATGAGTCACCAGAAATGACGACAAAAAGAATCCAAACAAAACCCCCCTCCCCCCAAAACAAAAAAAACAAAAAAAACAAAAACAAAAAGAGAGAAAGAGAGAGAGAGAGAGAGAGAGAGAGACCAGATATTTAAATCAACTGGTTTTTAACAAAAAAATATATTCTTTGTATTGTTTCTTTAAACAGCAATCTACCCTTCCACGGCTTGGAAGTAGCGGTTCCATCTAGGCATAAAAAGAACCTAGACGCCTGGATTTCAGTACAAAAGGTCCAAGAACATGAAAGGGGGAAGAAAAGCGATGCTCTCACAATGCTACAAACCCTCCACAAACTTTTCTAGGGTGTCTCCTGTGGTGTCGCCGACCAGGGACAGCTCACTGGACAGTGCACTCCTGTTGGGGGTGTTCAGCTGTGGGAGCATTGCACTCTGTTCGGGGTTCCCCAAGTGTCCCTGATCTATGGAGCTGGCCATGGTGACTGCGAGTCCTGGGTGGGGGGAACCAGTCTGGGGCGAGACGTGGTGTGGTGAAGGCTGGGGCTGTATCCGTGGCGACGGGCTGGAATGTGGAGGCTGGGACTGGGGCCGCGGAGACTGGACAGGGGCCGGAGACCGCACCTGGCTACTGAGGGACGTGGCCATCTGCTGGCCGGGGAGGTGCGAGGCCTGCGGCTGTCCTGAGAGCATGTGCTGCTGGGGGCTCATGGGGTTCGGCTGGCCCGGGGACCCGATCTGCTGCTTCATCTGCTGCTGCTGCAGAATCCGCTGCTGCAGGGCCTGCTGGATGTTGGGGGTGCTGTCTGCGCCCAGCCCCGGCTGCCCTATCTGGCCGAGCTGTCCCATCTGAGCTGCCATCTGGCCCATGGAGCTGCCCTGGATGGGGAGGTGCTGCTGCATCCGCTGCTGCTGCATGGCCGGGGGGTAGCCTCCGGGTCCCTGGGGCTGCTGGAACTGGCCATGCCCGGCCATGCCCCCGGCCATGCCCGTGCTGCCCTGCTGCTGCTGCTGTTGCTGCTGCTGCTGTTGCTGCTGCTGCTGCTGGAGCAGCTGCCTCCGGAGCATCTCCCGGTACTGTGGGTTCATGCTCGCCATGCTGGGGTTGTGGCCCGGGTTCATGATGTTCAGGGCCTGGCCCTGGGGGTTCAGGCCTCCCATCGCAGGCTGCTGTGGAGGCACACCGGGCCGGGGCCCGCTGGCTTGCATGGCGTTCAGGTTCTGCAGGCCGGGCTGCTGGTGCAGGCCGGGCTGGGCCTGGAGGCCGGGCTGGGGCTGCAGGCTGGGCTGGGGCTGCAGGCCGGGCTGACTGGCCACGTACTTGGCTGTGCGCTGCTTGATGAAGGCCGCCATCAGCTGAGGGTTGGACTTGAGGATGTTGAGCACCTGCTGCTGCTGCTGCGGGGAGCTGGGCGACTTCAGGGTCCGCAGCAGGTCCTGCAGGGCGCCGGGCGAGATGCTCCGGGGAGGCTGCACGCCGGACATCCGCGGCCCGGCCACGGCCGGCTGGGCCTGCATGGACAGCACGGGCCGGGGCAGGCCCGGCATCGGCTGCTGCTGGGGAAGAGGCGCCTGCTGCCACTGCCCGGGGGGCAGGTTGGGCATGACCGGCCCGCTGACCTGGCTGGGACGGGGCACGTTCAGGCCCACAGGGGCCATCTGGCTAACCGGGGTCACCATGCCCGCGCGCCCCGGGGGCAGGCCGTTGTTCACGTTCACCCGGTACAGGTGCTGCTGCTGCTGGGCCTCGCGCTCGATCTGCCGGGCCGCTTCCACCGCGGCCGGTGGGGGCTGTGCAGGGGGCGGCGGGGCCGGCACCTGGTTGGTGGGCTTCCCGGTGGACACCGTGGTGGGGGGCTGAGTCCGGGCCACGCTGGGGAAGCCGGCTGGTGACATGCTCACGGGTGAGGGCTGGGGCTGGGCCGGGGGCTGCGGCGTCTGGGGCGTGCCGGGCTGCTGCGTGGGGGTCCCGGGCGGAGCTGAGGTAGGGGAAGGCAGACTCTGTTGAGGCACGTTGCGGGTGTTCATGGTGGCCATCCGCCGGCGCATGAGCTGGGCTTGCTGCAGCCGGTGCTGGATCTGCTGCTGCCGGAGCTTGTGTTTGATGTTGAGGCAGAAGGGCACCGGGCACTTGTTCTCCTGGCAGTGCTTGGCGTGGTAGCAGCAGAGGGCGATGAGCTGCTTGCACACCGGGCAGCCCCCGTTGGTCTTGCGCTTGCAGCCCTTGGTGTGCTGCACCACCCGCTTCATCTTCTGGCAGGACGGCAGCGAGCAGTTGGCGTTGCGGCACTGGCAGGCGTGCACCAGGGACTGGATGCAGCGCTGGATGCTCAGGCGCCGCGACTCCTGGGGGCTCTTGGACTGCGGCTCGCCCTGGCTGCTGCCCTCGTCGTCCAGGCCCAGCCCCCACTTCACCATCTTGTGGGCGTGGCTCTTGGTGTTGTAGCAGTTGATGCAGAGGTCGTAGTCCTGCGGACAAGCACAGGGCGCAGGCTATGGTCAGCCCGGGGCCTTGGGACCAGACAGAGGCCACCGCATCCATCCCCGCAGCCCTACCCCTCCCCTCCCTGTGCTCTCACAGGCTCTCGAGTGCGTTGGCTGACCTCTGGTCCCCTTTCCTTCCTTCCTCTGCCCCTGGGGGAAGGGCGCCCAGACCTACAGTGTCCTGCTCCTGAACCTGGCCTGGGGAGCCTGACGGCTCCTCCCGAGCTCACCCAGGTGCCACCCAGCTCCCCGGGGCCGCTGCCAGGGGCCCTGGTGCATCCCCCAAGCTCTACTGGGTGGCCCAGGGGGTCTGGGGGACTGAGACACCTTCCCCAGAAGACAGGCCTTTGGCTCAAACCCCAGTGACAAAACGCACACTTATGGGTTCTTTAAAGTTGCTTATACCTGCAGACAGAGACTACCAGGTACCAGGTCTGGAGAAGAAGACCCTATGACCGGGACCCACCCCTTTTCCAAAAGGACATGAAGATCCCAACAGTGGGAAATGATATGGGACTAAAGAAGGCTGGAAGAAGTGGGAAATGAAGACAACGGCATTACAGAGGCTCCACCTGCTCCTTCTACCCAAGATCACAGAACCCCTACGGGCGTGTGGCTCTGGGAACCGTTTGGGAAGCTAACACTGGCAAGGTGAGGACAGGGTGCGGGGTGGAGGCTCCACGACAGCCTGCTTCACGCCCCGTGAAGGACCCATCTGGGCAAGGGATGGCCCACACCCCTTCACACAGGGAGCCAGCATGTGCAACCACGGGGTCCACTGGGACAGGGCCTTCTCAGCTGCTTGGCTAGATCACAACTGGAGGCATGAACAGGGGAAACCACTCAGAATCCCAATGGGGCTGAAGCACAGCCTGTTTCCTGCTCCTGCCCCTGCCCTGCACCAGAAGGCCCGTGGATGCTCCTGACGCGCGGCTGGTGTTAGCAAACAACAGGGATCAAATCAAAGTGCTCTGTGATCAATTCTTCCTGAAAAAGTCAGCACAAACACTGCCCCCCCAGGAGGCCTGCCCACTCCACCTCCCTGGGAGACCAGCCCCTCCTGCCAGGGTCCAGGCGTAGCCCAGACACACATCGATGGCCCTTTGTTATGCTCAGCTGGGTTGGGAGCACACATGCTCCACGAAGGGAGAAACGCTCCTTCCTTCCTTCCCTCAATGTATGCTGTTGAGCCTGGAGCGAGCACAGAGCACGGACTTTCTTCTTCGTGACCTCGGAAACCCAACCTCATGACCAACAACTCTCAGAGAGGACCAGGAGTCAGGTGCACCTTTTTCATCTGCTTATCTGGTCCCCGGGAAGATGCTGACCACTTCACGGTCTGAGCTGAGACGCTAATGCACCGATGGTGCAGAGAACTGAGGACCAACTAGGGTCCCAACTCGCGGCACACACATTGCCCGCCAGCCTACCTCGCAGACGGTGCAGTGCCAGCGCGTCTCCACGTGGTGCTTGCACTCGTTGCAGGTGTAGACGAAGCGGTCCTGGCCCTGGGTGTGCAGCTCCACCAGCATGCACAGTGTGGACCACTTGGACCGGCGCAAGGAGGAGAACTCCCAGTGCTTGTCTCGGGCGAGGGTGAGGAAGGCGTCACGCCCGTCCATGAGGTCACAGCTGAGCAGGGGGTCGGGGTCCACGATGGGGGGCAGTGTGTTGATGACGGGCCCAGCGTGCAGGTGGATCACAAAGAAGACCTGCAGGGGAGGACAGTGTTAGCCCACGGAGAGCCGCGGCTGCTCTGCCTCCCGGGGCCAGCCCTCTCCACAAGGCCCAGGATGGAGCGCCAGCAGCACTCTCCCCTCCTCTGGGTGGGGGCCGGCGTTGTGGATTCTCAGCAATCCCTTCTCTCTTATCCCACAGACCAGGAGGGGTCCTGGCCTGTGGCCCCGAGAGCCCCCCCGCCCCGAGCATCTCTACCTCTTTGTGCTTCTCCATCGTGGCGTAGAGCTTCTGGGACAAGTCGTTGGACACGTTGGGCATGCTGGGCTTCTTCTTGTTGGCTCGACTGATGCTGCTTTTATTCTTGTTGGTTTTCTTGTTGTTCTTCTTCTTGGCGTTCTTGCTGTCGCCCTGGCTGCCCTGAAAAGATACACGGGGCTGTCGCAGGGGCCCAGTCTCCCCTCCTGAGGGCGCTCCAGGCCGCCGTGCCTGCAAACACACAGCTGCCTGCAGAGGGTGTCACGGAGGCAGGGGCGAGGAGGACGGGAGCCTGGCCAGGGGTCCCCTCTGGGGACACAGAGGCCACGGCGGCCACACGGCAGGTCATCTGTTGGGAAGAATACGCCCAGGAGGGACTCCAACAACGGAGGGAGGCCACGTTGCCCCGGAGCCCGACCGCTGCATGCCACGGGCCACGTTCTCAGTCCCACACGGTTCCCAAAGTCCGCTGCGTATGAGGCAGGGAAGGGCGCCATGGGAAGCTGCTGCGTGGGCGGGAGAGGGGGCTCCAGCACGGCCCATCCACGTCCTGGGCAAGGCTGCCTGAAGGGGGGACGTCCCTATGACCCTGCTCCCAGCCCTAGGCTCGCGTGGGCCTGAAACCCCCATCATGAGCGCTCCAGGGGCTGAGGTGTGAGGGGTCCTGCCCCGCAGTTAAGGCGCTTCTGCTCCGGAAAGCACCCCCTTCGTCGTTCAGACCCCAGGTCAGGTCCGAAGAACCTTCTTCCCAACAAGAGCAGAGAGAGGGCGAGACAGACGCTCTCGGTGCTGAAGGGCGCTAGTAGTACCCGTCTGGGGCCCAGAGCAGTAGAGGGCTGTGAGGGAGGGCGGGACTGCAGCGGGCAGGCTGCACAGCCGCTCCAGTTCTCAGGGAGCCCTGAAACCATTCTAAAGACGAAACTTTTAGAAAATTATAAAAGAAATAGATACAGTGCACAAAGTTCAGAAAATATAGCCAAGTAATAGTAACAAAAAAAATGCTTTTTTGGCCACCCAGAGCAACAGCATTCTGGTTTTTCCTTCTGGAGCTGCACGTACAGGTGGCTCCCGCAGGTGGTTTTCCTCAGAGCTGGGGTCGCACGTGTGATGCTGCAGCCTCTCCCTTCCCCACGTCCCCCAGGAAGGACAGTGCCAACGGCAAAGCAGCAGCCCGCCCAAGTGCCGTCCACAGTGGAAGGCACTGCCTGCCACGCGGTTCTGGGGTGTCTGTGGGGTGGGACCTGCTCGCTGCCTCTGTGGACTGGGCATGGAAGACCACCGTCTCTCTCCACCATGGGCAATTCCCTGACACTGCAAAGGCTGGCAGGGTGCGGCTGCTCCACCATCTGGGTCCAGACCCTCTTCTCCTGGTCCCGGAGCCCAGATCCATGTTCTGACTCAAGCCATCACCCATCCGAGGTGTGGGCAGTGGCTGACATGGAGAGGAGGGACCTGGGCTCACAGCTCAGCTCTGCGCACTCCCCAGCCAGAACTCCCTGGTTTCTACCCAAACAGGATTTCCGGCTGCCTCCCAAAGACCCCAGTGGAGCAGTTTCTCAAGCCCCATTCCCGATATTCAGAAATATGGTTACGGGCGGTCAGATGACAGATCCTGCCTCCAGGGAGGCCCTGGCGGAAGGACCCCCGTGGCAGACCCCAGTTCGGAGGGCCCATCCTGCACAGCCCCTCTTGGGTGTCACCAGGCATCTCTGTGCCGGTTCCTGCAGGGCCTCTTTCCCCAACATACTTCCCCAGCCTCCTCCTTTGGGTGGAGGCGGCAGCACAGACTCCGTCACTGAGGGCCCAGACCCAGCAGGCAGCCCGGATCCAGGATCTCCCTCACACACCACAACGATCTGCGTCAAGTTCTAGGGCTGCTACTTTCAAAACACCTCATATCCCCCCACTGCCTCTACAGCTAAGAACCAAATGGAAACCCCCATCCTCTCTTCCGCAGACATCCTGAACACAAGCACACTTGCTCCCAGCATGAGCCGTCACACATCTCCCCCTCCCCGGGCAGTGTCGGTCCCTTCTCAGCAGGTCAGCCTCCGTCGCCTCCCCAGACAGGCCCCGCCGGCAGCCCCCGCGCCTGGCCGATCTGGGTGCACTGTTTCCTTAAGCTCCTACCGCTGCCTCAGGACGTGCTATTTTCCCTATTAGAACCTGCGCCCTGGGAGGGAGGGACAGAGCCTCCCCCAGCTTGCCACCGCACAGCGGCACCCGGTAAGCAGACCCGAGCGCGACAGCAGACGGAGGGCCATCTGGTGCGGTGGGCTGGCTTGTGACAAAGTCAGAGAAAGAGGCCTGTCCCCTTCTCAGGGAAGGTCTGAGCACGGGGAGAGCACGGGGCTGTCCACGCGCTCGGCTGCCCGGCCGGACGTCCTCCTCTCTCGTCCTGCTGCGCCTCCAGCCTGCCTGCCCCGCCTGGGAGACGCCAGGGCCAGCACTTCCTGCCTGCCCGCTCCCGCGTGACGCGTCTCCCGCACCCGCATCTCCGCTCGCCCCACGAGCTCCGGCCCTGACCGGCGGTGGCTGGTGACAAGGGGAGGGCATGTGCGAAAACTGCAGCACCGACAAAGGTGGCGGCGTCTGTGCCCCTCAGTGTGGCCGGGCCTGCCACGGCGCCTCACCTCCGTGGTCTCGCAGGCCGCAGTGCTCTCCTCCTTCTTCCTCTCCTCTTCCTCCTGCTCCAGCTCCTTAATGCTCTCCTCCAGCACGTTGGGCCAGAAGTCACCCTCAAAGTAGGGCAGCTCCTTGGCACTGGTGAGCCTGTCTTCAGTTGCTTGTTTGAAGATATCCTGGAGAGCGAAGGAAGCACAGCGGAGAAGAGGGACGTGAGTGGCGCTGGGGGTGGGGGGGAGCGCATGGGGGCCGCGGCCGCGCTACGGACGCCCACTACGAATCTCCGCCAGCTACATGGAAGGTGCTTCTCCGGCTTTTCCCTGCGCCCGTCTTCCCGAGGTCTACTCCTCAGAGGGGACTAGAGCTCGCCCTCCTCGCACGAGCCACCAGGTACCTTGTAGTCGTGAATGATCCGCTCCGCGAATGCCTTGTCCAGCATCTTCTTGTACCACTCCTGGAGGCGCTTTGGTTTGGGGATTTTCTGGTCAGGGGGGTGGCAATGGAAGATATAGTCGTCTCCTTCACTTGGGGGGGCAGGCCCAGATGTGTCCTGTGACATACCTGCAGGACACACAGCCACAATTCAGACCACAGAGCTGAGTGAAAGCCTCCCTGCCTGCCAAGGAGACTAACAGCCGAGGAAGAGGCACCACAGCAAGGACAGAAATAACTAGAAGAAAACAAAGAAACTACCACGATGCTTGCGATGAAATAGAACAGGTTCAGGGAAGTTCCAAACCAGTGTGTGGGGGAGGGGCGTGTGGGCGGGGGAGGCTACATCTCTGCGAGCAAGAGCACCCCTGGAAACCGGCCTCAGATGCTCCCTCTCACGGGGTGCGTGGTGGGCAGGGGTCAGGACTCCAAGGACTCCTGTCAGCATAGGACACAGCCTGGGAGATGTGGCTCTCAGGCACGTGGAATGGCTTATGCCCAGGGATGTGCCGCATTTCCTACTACTACTTCCTGTGCAATGAAGGGGCAGCTGGACATTTCTAAGCGGTCAAAGTAAAAATAAATCTGTTACTCTGTTAGAGACATGTCAGTCAAATACCTCTAACTTTTTCAAATTTGGGAAGGGATGTGACAGATCTAGAATTCTGAAACAGAGAAAAAATCAGATGCAAAAGACCCGTATCCTGTAGGATCCCATTCATATGAAACGTCCAGAAAAGGCAAATTTATATAAAAAGAAAGTAGACCAAGGTCACTGGGGTAGGGGTGGAACAGGGATTAACAGCAAAGGGGTGTTGGGGGCCCCACCACTAAGGGGAGGACAATGCTTGGAAACGGACTGATAGCCACGGCCACGCTGCTCGTTGAAGTTACTAAAAATTAATGAAGTGTACACTTGACACAGGCAGGTTTTATGATATGTAAAATATTTCTCAATAAAGTTAAAAAAAGAAAAAAAAAACGAGACTAGAATAGGAAAAAGAGTGAGAAGAGCAATAGAGGGCAGGGCAAGCATGTGCGCTGAGCTAGGGAGCCCAGACCTGCGGGGCCCAGGGGAGCGTCTGGGAGTGGGGCTCAGGAGAACTTGTAATCAATCCGAGGACATTAAAATAAAAACACATATGACTTTAGAAAATACTCTAGTTCTTTCACAAAACACACAGTGAAAATTAAAAATAGCATTTTTATTAGTTCTAAATAATCTGAATTAAACTCACCCCAGTTTCTTCACATATTCTAAATATCCAATAAGGATCTCATGGTAAACAGCTGTCCGGAGGCATCGGGGCCGGAAGAAATGAATACTGTCTAGATAAGATATGTACACACGCCTGGGGGAGCAGGGGGGGAAGAAAGTAATTGGTATCCTCCAAACTTCAAACCAAATACCAACATCTAAAAAAAGCTCCAGAAATAAATTCTGTTTTCATAGCATTTATACTGGCCACACAGACAAGACATAAGAAAACTCCCATCACCAACTACCACTGCCTGTGAATAAACGATCCCATCACTGGACCAAAAGCAGTGGATCGCCCACCATGGAGAGGCATGGAAAGGCCAGGGCAAACGAACAAAAGCCTCTTCCAATTCCCTCTCCCCTGGATTCTTGACTGAACGTGAAATAACTCTCGGCAGAGGTCCTTTGCTCTTACAACTCGTGGGACGCTGGAGTGATCCCCACCCCCCTCTCTGTAGGTTTACCTGGCCCAGGTAAGACAGGGACAACAGCAAGACCAGGACTAGAACCCAGGAGCACTCACTCTACGAAACATGGTTTAAACAATCATCAAAACCCTTCATTTCTCACTGGCTCAGTGGAAAACTCAACTAACAAGTTTGGTTTGTCAGGCGTGGCGTATTTGATTTAAACCGATGTCTGGAGCACACAGGCTCTCCAAGACACTTAGGGTCTCGGTCTGCTGTGACACCGGGGGCCCACTGACCTGCACCCAAGAAGAGGAGGAAGACTACCTTGTGTTTGGCGGGGGGCAATCAGAGCCATACTCTTGCACGTGCATCCCAAAGAAGCACACGTCCACTCCGTCAATTTCCTCAAAAGCAAAGAGTGCTTTGGTTCGATAGGGGAAAGAGTCAGACATTTCCCCAGAATCCACAAACCTGAAATAAAAGTCAGAGCCTGAGGTCTGCACACATCATTATTTTACCAGGTGCTTTTTAAACGAGACTTGCTGCTCTAAACCCACGAGGTGCAGAGGAGCTGAAGGCCTGCTCACCTGTGCTGACTGCTGCCCGGAGCTCTGCCCGCCAGCCTGGCCTTGGGCACCCTATTCTTCGTGACACGATCTCGCTCAGCCAGGAATTTTACCTCCCCTTATGAATGTGGAATACGGAGAGAAGGACTGACTAGACCATACCCGCTGAAAAACCTTTAAATTATACAAACTCTAAGCTTATTTTTTTAGTACTCTCTACACCCAATGCAGGGCTCGAACTCCCAATCCCAAGATTAAGAGTCACATGTGCTACTTTTCAGGTATCCTGAATTACACAAACTCTTAAAGGCTTGCCAGAAAGTGGGGCTTTGGCTAACCAGGGACGGGACCCCTCAAACTGTGTGTTACAAAATAGCACAACATGTGCACACAAACCGTGACTTCATCCCGGGCTTGACCTCCACAGTCTTGTCTGAACTGGCCACCACACGGACAAAGACCTCCCCGGCTTCAGGATGATTCTGTCGCCGCAAAAACTTGTTGACTCGGTCTTCCAGGTGGTTGCCCAATCGTGTGGTCTGTAGTCCTGGAAAGTCCAGAACAAGCAGGTGAGGGGGCTTTGGATGGGCTATGAAAAAGGTGGCTAAGGTCACAGGACCCACCCTTCCTACAGGGCAGTTTTATTTCTTTTTTTTTTTTTTTTTTTAAACTTTTTTTTTTTTTTTACAGGGAGGGAGGGAGGGAGGGAGGGGGAGAGAGAGAGCGCAAGCACACACAGGGGGAAAAGAGGGAGAAGACAACTTCCCACCGAGCAGGGAGCCCGATGTGGGGCTCAATCCTAGAACCCTGGGATCATGACCTGAGCTGAAGGCAGCCGCTTAACTAACTGAGCCACCCAGGCGCCCCTAGTGCAGTCTGATATTCTAAGGATTAGTGTTTTCAAAATCCAGAAGGGCCCAGCTTGTCCCACAAGGTGAGCATGTAAGGGAAAGGTGACTCTGTAATCTCCAGGTGCTCCACACAGTGACGACTGCGGTCATTTAAACGCCTACATATTTCCACCTTTTTTTTTTTAGCTTCAAGAGCAGAAAAGCCATGAAGGCAGACAAAGGGCTATGGGGTAAAGTAGAAGGAGCAGACACAGAGGCCTCACTGAGACCACCTCCTGCCTCCTATGCCTTGGTCCTGAAGTGTCCTTTATCTAGCCCGGGCGCCCCCACGTGGCTGCTCGGTGTCACAGCTGTGCCCGCAGCCAGAATCCACCCTGGAGAAACTCTGCTTTCCTTGGAGGGCAGGGCTGCTCTAGCCCTCCCATCCAGCTCACAGGATCCCCCCCACCCCCCCCCCCCCCCCCCCCAGCGTTGCGAGCCCCTCCCAGGCAGCAGCTCACACCGTATCAGAACCCAGTTCAGCCCTGAACCCCCTCCACACCCTCCCTCTCCTGGGGATGCGCCAGGTGTGGCCACCATGACAGGACTTTTCCAACAAGCCATCCCCAGATAAAACACTGGTCACAGCAAAAAACTTTGCACAAAGGGAAAAAGGCTAGAAGGAAAAGCCACAGAAGGTTAACAGTGATTATTTACAGATACAGGATTTCAAAGATATTTTCTTCTTTTTATTTATTGACTTTTAAATATTTACTACATGGATAAGAAGTATTTTTAAAAAGCTATTTGGGATTTCCTAAGATTCCTTAATGAGGCCAGAAACTACCTGGAAAATTTAGACTTTCTAAATTCTACTTTTCTGTAATTAATCTATCAATAGTGGAGATTTTTTAGGAATTAAGTTATACCTGCACACAAGTGATTTTAAAAAGAAAACACTACACAAAGATAAAATAAAAACCCCACAGGAAAATAAAAACTTGAAAAGCTGTAAAATGGAGGGGAAAGTGGATTTGTGACAGATTTCACACCTGGATGAAGGTGTGCCCTCCACGAAGCCGTGTCAGCTACACTGAACGCTGTGGCTATGACGGCCACCCCGGGAAACAGGTGCAGAAGGGGCCCATGGGCCGTCCCATCTATCCAAGCAGCAGGCCATGGAGGAGACCCTCACGTTCTCACCCCCACGGGTCCCCCTCATGCCACTGCTGAGCGAGTCTGGCTCCCCTCATGATGTGGTTTCTGATCCAGAAAGGCTGGACCCAGCTAAGAAGGGCCACCCTGCCGTGGTCCAGGAACTCTCCTTCCCATGTCAACACAGAACCCGATACACAGTGATTTCCAAGTAGCAAATGGAAAAATAAACCTTTAAAATCAGGTCTTTAGGGGCGCCTGGGTGGCTCAGTGGGTTGAAGCCTCTGCCTTCGGCTCAGGTCATGATCCCAGGGTCCTGGGATCGAGCCCCACATCGGGCTCTCTGCTCTGCAGGGAGCCTGCTTCCTCCTCTCTCTCTCTGCCTGCCTCTCTGCCTACTTGTGATCTCTGTCTGTCAAATAAATAAATCTTTTAAAAAAAATTAGGTCTTTACTTTTTTCTTCAAATAACTTGAATTACCTGCACTTAAAAAAAAAAAAAAAAAAAGGAGCAGCTGTACATGAGACCATGTATGACAATCTTATAGGCACCAAACTGAGCGCTGTGACGGTGCTGAGGGCTAGAGAGGTGCCCTCTGGGGCCCCGAGAAGAGCAGATGCTCAGAGGTGCGAATGGAAGGGGTGCGGTGGCTCCTCTGGCAGAGGAGATGCCGGTGCAGAGGCATCCTCGCACAATGATTTTGGGGGCATCGTGCCCCTGGTGTGTGACACACACAGCTCTGCCTCATTCTGCCATGCTTTCCAATTTCCCCGAGGGCCAGCCACTCGCTCTCCCATCCGTGGCTGCTCCTCACACTGCAAGGGCTGTCCTCACACACCCCTCACATGCACAAACAGCTTTGTGGGACACGCGCGTGCAAGCGTAATCACGGAGTCAGAGAGTGAACACTGGATCGCAGTCCTCCTTCCTCCCCAGGCTTTCTTCGTGCGCTTTCACCCACAGCATGTGACAGGGCCTTTTCTGTTCCTTTACACAATCAGATCCTTCGGCCTTCTGCTTGCCAACACCGGGGCTGCCCCATCTCCAGGGAGGCTTCTCACAACGCGACACAGGGACTCGGATGAAGAATTATCGCTAGTGGTTCCCCTTCTCTCTCCACCCGGCTGGGCTGCGCAGGGCGCAGGGCATCAGGCAGAGAAGGGTGGAGGCTGGGAGGGGAGATGGTCAGTTGTCGACCGTTCTTCACCCACTGGCCAGCAGCACGGCACCGGTGCAGATGCGAACGAGGCAGCCCGTCCTTTGCGGCCTACAGACTCTCGCAAAGGCTGTGCCCACACATCCACAACGAACGTCGCTGGGTGGCCGGACGTCCAAGGTTCTCTTCTGTCCGTGAGTGCTGTCCATCTTCAACCCCAGGGCTCCCGTCGCAGACCTACTCTTGGGTTCTTCTGCCCCCGTCTGCTACCAGCTGCAACTGCTGTCCGACCCAGGCCTGGCTCTGCTGGCTACTGTGTTCTAGGCACGAAGCTCTGGCCCAGAAAAGTGTTTCTAGCATGGTGACTGCTTTAGTGATCTCACTCCGAATGGACTCTCTAAAGCAGGGGCTCTCAGTGGGAGCAACTCCGCCCCCCAGGGGACATCTGGCAATGTCTGGAGACATCGTGTGACATTCTGAAGGTCACCGCTCATGGGAGTAGGGGTCATGTCACTGGCATTTAGTGGGTAGCAGCCAAAGATGCTCTTAATATCCTACAAAGTGTAGGATAGACCCCAAAGAATTATCCGCCCCTGAATGTCAATGGTGGCTCAGCTGAGAAACCCTGCTCTGAAGAGAAATATTGTAATGGTCTATGAGTTCATCGGTATTTCAAAAAATTTTACAAGAGTGAGATTAGGTTATAGGATAACTGTGGATTTTGGTAAAGACAATCTATCCCTAAATTAGCAACGACCTGGAAGCCCACAGAGTGGCTTCCTCCTTGCTTGCTCCCTCTCTTCTCCTCCCCCTGGTGTGGGTCTCTCTCCAAGCCCGTCTCGCCCAACTCCCCGCTGGGGAGGGCGACAGCTGCAGAGAGCGCCGGGCAAGCAAGCTGTAAAGGCTCCACGGCAGGCGGCGATCTTACTCGGGGTCACTGCAAGCTTAGCAGAGGACAGCTCAGGGACGTCACACTATGGAAGGTGGCCCCTAGCCCTCGAGAGCCAGTCGAAGACGATCTCATATTGTACACTTCTGAAAAGAATGCTATCTCTGAAAGCATCAAGACTACCCTGGAAGAGTTCCCCGGAGTAGCACGAGGGTGCTCTCTGCTGTGCGGGGACACTGGCAGCCACGCACGCAAATCCTCGTGCACACTGGGCTGAGCATGCTGGTCACGACAGGACACGTGTGTGTGTGTGTGTGTGTGTGTGTGTGTGTGTGTGTGTGTGCTGGTCACGACAGGACACGTGTGTGTGTGTGTGTGTGTGTGTGTGTGTTGCGGGGAGGGGTCTTTTTTCTGAGCTACTTGAAAAGGACCTGCTGACAAATTTTCTCTCTCCACATTTAAAGTTAAATTTTTTATCTGAGCTTTCTGAACTTTCATTTAAAACATGAAGTGACCATAAAGCTAGTTTTCATGTAAAGATCACGCCCAGGGACTCCATGGAGGGTAAGAGCAGACAAGTACGAAGTGTGGAAAACGAACTCCAGTACAGAGCCTCAGACAAGGGAGCCCAAGAGCCGCCCACAGAGCGGAGCCGCAGAAAGACGGGGAAGGGGGACAAGCCCCTCACAGGCAGACACGGAGACAGAAGCCCTCCCACAACTTACTCTTAGCACTGAACTTGTTTTCTTTCCGAGTTCTGCCAGTTTTCTTCAAACAGTTGTCACACACAAAGCTGCAAAAAAAGAAAGGGTGTGATCAGAGTGTAACACAGTCCACGCTTCCGAACCAGCGACAGGCAGCTCGAAGCGCTTTGCTGGCGTCATTATTTACAAGTGAAGAGGCAGCCTGTTTTGAGCCTCAAGTCCCCAAAGCAGGCAGATATTTGCGATGTAAATAAACTGAGAACCGGCTGCCACCCGGCGTCTGGCTTCTGCCCGGAGCCCTTGCTGGTCCCGGCAGGACCCCTTGGCCCCCAGGCTGGGCAGGGAGGCTTTCCCTTCCCCAGGATCACAGGAAATCACCAGGGAATGACTCACCCTGAAGGCCAAATGATGTCATAGTGCAGAACACAAATCTGGTGCATCTTGCGGCCACACTCCTTGCAATCGACAAAGCTGGAAGGCAAAGAGAGCGCTCCAGCCACAGCAGAGCACGCGAGGGGGCGGTCTGCGCCGCGTCCGCACGCTGCCCTCCGGACCCCTCCCTGTCATCTGTGGCTTTAATGCTGCTGCAGCCTGATTCAGCCACATTTTACTTTATTTTTTCCTCTAGAGTCAGCTATACACCCAACGTGGGGCTCGAACTCGCAAATCCAAGAGCAAGTTGCACCGGTACGATACTTTCCATGAGAAAGTGGACTTGCTCCATTTCTCTGCACAAACGCCCGTCCCTCACTTCTCCTCATCTCCCTGCAGCCAGAAATGAAACTTTACTTTCAAAAACTAGTGTGACAGAGGCGTAATTCACAGGCCAGTATTTCTGACGTGAGGCACCTTTTCAAGACCAACGCTTGCTCTAGGTGACCACGTATGCCCAAAGTGCCTCAAGAAACAGAACAATGCTTCCGGTGTCACAAACACCTGCTCTTAGCCAAGGCGCAGGACGCATCTGCTCGGAGTCAGCTACGAAGGTGGGAAGCGCCAAGCTGACTGGTCAATGCTGGCCTTTACTCACGTAAGTCCCGGAGAGCAGGGCCCCCCATGCTGCTCACGCTCTGTCACAGCTCCCACCCCGCCTCACCTGCCCTTGTCACCTCATTTGGGAATCTTAGTTGCCAACATGTGTGGATGTCAAAACCTATTTTTTCTGCCACTCTCTTAACCAGCACCACAACTTATGCCTCGAGCAAGGCTCCAGGAACTAGAAAGTACCATACTTCCCGCAACTCTGCTGGGTTCTGGCTCCTATCAGACTCTTAGCACTGCCCTGAGTTCTGGGCCCCCACCTTTCCACTGTTTCTGCTGAGCAAGCCTTCAACCACAGATCCAGCCTAACCACAGTACCCCACCCCCACGGGACCCCCCAGCGGCTTCTGTTCCCATTTGGTCAGGAGAGAGAAAGGACACGTATGTGCAAAGAGTGCACCCCAGCAGCACCACTGCCAAATTCACCGTCCTGCTAGCTCTGTCTGGCAATCCTGTGTTGTCGCCACCTTCCCATCCCCGCCCCACACGGGGGCTGCTCCGCCCCACACCGTGCTGCTCCCTTTGCTGCTGCCTCACCCCTAACCGGCTGCTTCTGCGAAAGCTTGGCGGTGGAGCTCATGCTCCACGTTAAGAACTCAAAGGGTCAGCAGGCAACATCTCTGTTTCTGTGCCCCCTCCCCTTCCGAGAACACGCGACTCTCAACTCTTTCCTCCTATGCCAGGGAAAAGAACTATCAAAAAAAAAAGTTCTAGACCCAACATTATCAATTTTGAATTTCACCGCCCCCGACTAATACTAACCAAGTGGCTGGCTGCCACGCCTGCGTTTCCCGTCCCAGGAGCAGCATCTCACCTATACTGGCCCTTTCCTCATCCCATGGTGCAGCTTCTTGTACCAGGAGGCCCTTCTCTATTTAGGTCAAGCTTCCACTTCCTACTTCCTGCCCAAGTTGTTGCTCTGAGTCTCCTAACTACTTTCCCAACTAGAAATCAAAGTCATTTCCTCGCCTGGTAAATCCACCTCACAGATCCAGGATGATCTTTACCTAAGGGAAACCAACAAAGTCCCTCAAAGCCTCCCCAGCACATTCAGGAAGAAATGTACAGGTCGACGAACACTGTAAGTGGCCCTTCACCCAGGCCCCCGCTTGCTCGCCCCTTGGGGCTCCACCCGCGCTCCCGACCACCACACCCCCGAGCTGACCAGCAGTGTCATCGAACATCCCGCGTTCGTGCGTTTTTTGTGCTGAGAACGCTCTGCCCTCCCTCCCCAACCTGCTGCCAGACGAGTGTCCCCTTCCACAGGATGCCGCTCAGCACAGGCCAGGGCCCTCCGTCTCTGGAGCATGTGTGTGTGCTGTGATCTCATCTGTGTACTTCCTACCGTCAGCACCTAGTATTTTAAGGCACTGTTCTGAAACTGAAGTCAAACTGTAAAGCTACGCAGGGGGACATTACGTGAACCGGGACACGGGACAATGATCAGAGACCATCCACTGGTCATGAACGATCTGGGTGGAGCCTGGAGCCCCCGCAGGGAGTGTGCCCTCCCTACCACGGGGCACTGCTGCTGGGAAACCCTAAGTGAGCTCCCAGGAGGAAAGCTCAGTTTCAAAATGAGGCCCTGGCCCTCCACTCCCACAGCCTGTCTTCCCAGAGCTGGGTGTCGGGGACAGAGGGAAGGACGACCTGTTTCTCGGCACTCACGCTTCCAGTGGCGCTGGAGCCTGTGCTCACCCCCTCCAGAACACAGATGGGCACTGATACACACTGGGTGCTCTCAGGGCTTGGCTTCGGGGAACTGGAGGGACCGCCGTATGGAGACAGCTCTGCGGCCTCATTACGGACGATCACAAAGTAAACCTGGCAAATGAGGCGCCCTCACCGATGCCCGTTCCTGATCTTTCGAGAGTCGCTCCTAAGAGGTTTTCTTTCTGAAATTTCCCTTTAAGTGAGATGAGCTACTCCGCCTAATCTTCCTACTTTTAGTCTCTGAAGAGTCACACTGAACACTAAACGGCTTCAGTAACAATGGCGACCAGCTTCCCAGAGAGGTTCTGACACAACCAGAACCTCCACCTCGTCTTATCAAGGTTTAAATTCAGTAGGGACGCCTGGGTGGCTCAGTTGGTTAAGCAGCTGCTTTCAGCTCAGGTCATGATCCCAGCGTCCTGGGATCGAGTCCTGCATCGGGCTCCTTGTTCTGTGGGGAGCCTGCTTCTCCCTCTGCCTCTGCCTGCCATTCTGTCTGCCTGTGCTCGCTCGCGCTCTCTCTCTCTCTCTGACAAATAAATAAATAAAATCTTAAAAAAAAAAATGTATTAAATTCAGTAGCTGGAGAACACACTACAGGGACATACGTGTTTGGTTTGAGTCAAAAAAGAATCCGTATCGGAAATAACTTAGTCATTAAAAAAAAAAATCCCACCCAGGGCAACATATTTCCAGTGTTCCAACAGCGCCTTCTCCCGCAGCCCAGTCACAAGGAGGGAGTTTCCTGACCAGAAATTAAAATCCTAAAGTCAAAAAGAAATCACGGTCTACTCACGGTTCAGGATCTAAGGTATCATTTTTCTTCTTTTCAAACTGATCCTTTGAAATTGTCCTTGTTTAAAAGAAAAGGAAAAAGAGAAACGTGAATTAACTAAAATTTATCTGTTGAGTCTAAAATACATGGTCTGTGGGGTATTATTTTGTAACTAGTTTTTCAAATAAAAAGTAAATAATGGTCAGCTGAAATCTCAAGTAGAATAACGACAGCATGAACGCACACAATCTCTCTCCACAGAAAGCACCACCATCTGTTTTTCTCTATCTGCCTTGGGATATTTCCTTCCAACTACCACCAGCACGTATTCTGAGATCCAAACCAATATATTTTCAATCAAATCTGTATGGTGAATGGTTCCTGGATCTGATGGACAACTGGTGTAATCAATTCTTCTAATTGTAACGAATCAGAGGACACAAGATCAGCATCTACTAGGGAGTATTTTATTTATTCTTAGAGGACCAAGGACCTGGTTTCTAAACTGTCCTCTTGTTACGATCAGTGTACATAGAAATTATTTCTGATTCACAGAACTGTATAATCCAATGATCAATCACATAATTGGACCAAATAACTAAGATTACAAGGGATATAAAAATAAATACGTAGAATTTCAGGCATTTCAGTTTATGTGCCTCCTGAGTGGCTACGGTTCGTTCTGCTTTTGGGGCAAGTAAACGTGAAGGCCAGAGACCATGTCCGAGACTGCTGGAAGCTGCTCCGGTGGGAGGGCCCTCCTGCCTGTAGGGACAGTCCCACCAGCAGACTTCCCAGCAGGCCAGGGATCACGGCAGAGCCAGGAGAAAAGAGACAACCACAAAACACCGGCAGTCCTAGGCAGACATGGTGGCTGGCAGGTCTTTGGTGTCTCAAGCAAATAAAGGACTTGACCGTTCAACCGGTGGACATGCTCTTTCTGGCCACAGTCTGACCATGTGCCCACTCAAAGGTGAACTCAGTGAAGGAATGAATGAACCAACTCAAGCCTGGGCAGGCCGGAGCCAGTGAGCAAGAGCCACCGCTCCAGCAAGGGAGGAGCCATGTTTCCACTCCCGGGCCTCGCTGTCTGTGTTCTAGGACAGGCTCTGCGGCGGATGGGACGGAGGCTTCAGTGGAAGACGAAATGAAGGCTGCAGATGGGGTATGCACACAAGATTCGTTTCTCGCTCTTGCCAGTTCTGTCAAAAGGGAGATCTGCTTTCTGAGGTGTAACTGAAAATCTGTAACTTCCCCCAACGGAGGAGGACCACCGCTAGGAAAAGGCAAGTGTTTCATAGGCAGACATGGAGCAAGGTCGAGAGAGACCAGAGAACCGTGGTGGGGGCTCCAGCATCATGGTCTCGAAAGGAGGGAGAATATGGAAGTGGTCCTGGTGTTGAGCTAAACAGCTACCTTCCAACGTGTGCATGTGCGCGTAGCGAGTTCGAGAAAATGCACCATGCACAAGTCAGAACAGCGGAGGTGCTTCCCTTTTAATCATGGGCAGGAGGGAAAAAACAATTACGAGTCAACCCCGAGAAAAATGACAGGATGGTACTTACGTCTGGGGCTGTGAAGGGTCGTCACCCAGGGTAACATTCTCCCCCTGGATCTCTGTGAAACACTTCTCACAGAAATGATACCTGTCAGCAAGAAGGCCATACTTGGGTGAACTGGTCCATCATAACACACAGCCACCCAAGCAACGAAGCCACCAATCAGAGCAGGGCAGATCACCACGACGAAGGGGGGGCGTTGTTGGTTGATTGATGGGTCAGTGAGGACAATGGAAGGAACAGGGGCAGGTGGGGAAGGGCAGGATTAGAGAACAGGGAAGGGAACAGATAGCACAGACAGAGAGGTAAGACGCAAACACCGAGACAACACAGAGCAGAAAGCCAAGGCAAAGCTTGATTAGCATTCGGTCTCACTGCACACATCACAGGCCATCATCGCTAACAACGGCTGGGCTCGGGCCAGCTCCAAGATGCAAACGTTTTCAAGGAGTTGTTAATACTAGAATTGCAAGGAGCCTCAATTTAGGAGTTTGATTTTTGTTATTACTTAGAGAAAATAAAATATAACTCCAGGGTTTGCGATGGAAAAAAATTCACTTTTGAACAAAATATCTGACAAAGGCCTTAAAAAAGCAATTATTTTTCAAAACAGCAAATTTATGCTTGACAGCAATTCACAGATTTTATTTGTGGTAGTAAGCCAGATCTTTAAGGTACTAAAAATGTTGAGCACACAGAACGGGTTTTAATTTTTTCTTGTTATTTTTCCATGTTAATCACTTAGTTAATTGGGTTATAATACAAATGAAACCAAATCCATATTCTAGACAAACATTTAACAGAAATGCAGTCGGGGTCAAAGACTTTCCAGCCATTTATCAGTACGAATGTACAGGAAAAAAAGCTGAGATATATTGTATGAATAATACAATATATGTAAATCCACGAACAATCTTAAAGACTTTTAAAATTCAATTCTAAGCTTTGGTTTAAACTTTTTGGTAATGGGACCAATCGTTCACCAATCTGAGATCCTTAGTGATTAACTGCTCTGACTTGGTGACAATCCAAGTTAAGCAAATTTAGAGAGTTGATCTTTAAAGCACAATCTGCATTTGAGAAATTATCCATCACCCCAATTTCTGGAAAGAGAACATGGAGCCTGGGCTCAAAGTATCAAATACGAACGGTGAAAAACTATTAAATGTTTGGAAAGGACACGCATGAGAAACCAACAAAAACGCAGGCTGATGCCGCGTACAACAAGACGGGCGCACAGGCATGCTGCAGAACAAGCCGGACGGAGGTGAATTACACGAGCGGAGAGGAGTGTAAGGTAGTGGCAGCAGCACAATCAAATGCGGTTTTAGTGCTCAAAACTAAGTCTACAAGATGCCACGAGGATTAGTGTTAGACACTGGGACGAGACCCGGAGCGCCGCGCCGCACGGACACCCGCAGGGCATGCGGCAGCTCGCAGGCTCACTCACGCACGCGCACACACGGCTGCAAAGGACGGAGGCTCAGGCCTGCCCGGCCGTCTGTCTCCGTTACTGCTCAGGTCAGTCCCCCTCAAGGTCTAATTCTAGTCTGAGTTAAACACACTGAGCATTTGTCTGCTGTACTTCTCTGACTGAACACACAGAGTCCGTTAAAAGCACGAAAGTTTAGAGCATGCACCCATCTCAAAATGATCTGATCTTTTAGCTCGTGGAGGAGGAACACAACAGATTCACTGTGGGTAGCAACTGGGTTAATGAAAGTTTCTTCTGGGACCAGGTTATTGGGGATGATTCAAACAATGAATTCTGCCAAGATTAAAAACTCTGACCAGGAACAGATAAATCCTGCTATTTAAAAATATCTGTATCTAGACATTTTTCTCCTGAATCAACGGGCTATTTGCTATTTTGTAAATATTCATGTGTAGCCTTGAAATTATGTAGTAAAAAGAATTTCCAGGTGCAGGAGGGCATGACCATCACTGGCACGAAAGAATTAAAAATACAGAAACCATAAACCAAATCAGGGGTGACCACGGCAATATACACAAGAGACATCCCCCTCAACACCAAGTGTCTCCCTTTTGAAAATAAAACTTGGACTTAAATGTTCCAATTCATTTTATGACCAAACGTATAGCCACTGCAGGTGAGCAAAAAGCTGAACTCACCTGGAAACGAAATCACTACGATAATTACACGGGAGGCAAAAAAAGGCTTTAAAATCCTGGACATACTCAGCTTTTATCTGAGTAGGATATCAAGGCCAGGAACATCCAGGAAACAAGCATCATAAGCCCACCATTTTCTGTGGCGGAAACCGACCCAGAACGGAACACTGATGGCTCGAGGGCAGGCCTTGCAGCTGTGGAAGCCCACGTTCTCCGGGTGTAACTAGCTCTCTTCTGCAGAGAACCTCAGGGTCAGAAAGTGGGAGGCACGGAGAGAACTAAGCCGCTCTAGTGCCGCTCTAGTGCTTGTCCCATATCAAGCAGAGACATGGGAGAATCCAAACTTCTGGGGTCTGAGAGGGGGTGGGGAAGCCCCAGGCCTCCCTGCAGCGCCCTCCTGAGAGGTGTCAACGGTCTGGAGAAGGGGCACAGCCACCCACTGGTCAAGTCTGCTGAAACTGCCTTGGCAATCAGTGGGGGGACAGACAGGAATGCCAGACTGCCCCCACGTGATTACCTAGTCCAAACTTTATTCACCATAAAGATACAGAATGGTTCAGAAAGTCACTTTCCAATCTTAAGAGCCTTGCTGACATCAGCCTTGTGTGGAGGAAGCGACAGGATGAATACGGACTTGCAAAGGAGAAGCACTTCACATAATCCGATGGTGATGACGTGCGCCTGGTGCCTGAAGTTAACACAGTGTAACTGCACAGCTGGTCTCTAAGGGTAACTTCATGTATGGAGTAAATTTTCAAATGCAGATTGTTTTAAGTACCATGTCACTATATACTAATAACTGAGATAGCTAAAGATAGCTTCTGGAAAATCTACAAAGCAGTTTTCCCAACGTGAGTTACTTTCAAATTTTCAAAGCATGGAAACAAGTGAAAATATACTCATATGCTAGTATTAAGTTTCACTTGTTCAAATGGTCTGTAGGACTTTCTCTAGTTCGAAATGCCCAAACAGTTTAGGACTGTAAGTGCCAAAACAGGTACTCCTGAGAACACCGGTGCTCCCAAGCAGTCACAGATGCGAACAGAGGTGTAAGCCATTAGGATGATCCTCGTAGTGAGGCCGCTGTTTTCTTAGCACCACGACCTGCTCATCTCGCCAAGTACGGTGTTCTGGGAAGTGCGCCTAATAAGATTCAGCTAAGGAGCAGTATCCCTCCACTTTAAAAAATGTACCATTAATAGAAAAGAACTCCTTTGTTTATGTCTCTACTTGTAAGGAAAATATATTACTTTTGTTGAATAAAGATAAAATTCTACGCAAAACTAAAGCTGGACATTTCAGAGCTTTCAAAACAACCCTGTGTTTGCACTCCACGCATAACCTTCTGTCAGAGAGTAGCCGTGTGGCCTGATCCTATCAGCTCTATTTAAAGTAACTGCTCTCCACTTAAAAATGGCCAAAATCTGTGTTAATCAGCAAAGGCGGGGTCTCAACAGACCTGGGCACAGTGAAAAGGCCCCAAAACTTAAGAAATGGCCGCAAACAACCTGCTGCCTGCTCTTCCCTCTAGACCCAAACCACACCGGGCGTCCAGCAGCGCTCCTGAAACACCGGGATTAAAATCTGTCCTCTTGAAGTTTCTGAACTTTATTTTACTCGGCCCATAAAAGTTCCCAAAGTGAATTCCTGTTTGTTATTTCATGGAAACTGGCAACTAAGGTTGTCAGGGAAGGTGTCACACTTGATACGTTACGGGATGTGCGGGACGACACGGGGCTAAAACTCACTGGTGGGGCCAGAACCCCCAGAACAGCACATGTTACTACAGGAGCGACTCGATCATGAAGGACTGTGGTATTATTTTAAACGCTCCCATCAACAGAAAGGACACTATGATAGGAACTAAGTTTTAGGCACAGGGGCACAGACCACATTCCCGTACCCCCCAGAACTAGCACCGGCATCTCACGCTGCCACGGGGCCAGGACGAGTGGGCTGGGCAGGGCTTGGAAATCTTTCCTTGAGACACTTTTAAGTCAATGGTTCTTTCCCTCTCTCTGGTTTTTTTAAGTAGGATTTTGATGGGAGTTACTAACTGTCATAAATAGGATTAGATTTTTTTTTTAAATGCAAATACTTTAAAAGTGTAATCAGAAGATAAATATTTCAAAACTCCAAATTATTTAGGCCTATGAATGTACCTCTGGACAAAAAAAAGGCCCTTTACTTGACTTCCTCAAAATGAGGACATGTGCATGTAACCACTATAAGCACACAAGATCAAGTTATAAAAGCATCAAACCCTAATGCTGACATTTAATCATTGAACCTAAAGAGGAAGCAGAGGCACAAAGCGGCACCTTGGTCACACACATTTCACTGCCTGTTCCTAACATGGAGGCAAAGCGACTGAATGTGCCCAGATTGACCACCTGTGCCTCTAGGCACGACGTCCTCACGCTCTGGCAACATGGAGCCACTTGGAGCAACAGATACAACTAAACTTGATTTTCAACCCCACCCCACCCCACCCCGCCACCAAACTGTGGGGGTCGTTTCTGTATGGCAAATGAGCAACAGAAAATATTACTTTCATGCTCTTCTGCTTAAGACAGGAGATTCAGTCATCTCTACATTTTAAGAAAATGGCAAAGATTTCTCGAGGACACCTCCCACTCATAAAACCCTGAGACGGCCATCTTGTGACAGGGGAGTTCATGTGGAACTCAACAAGAACACTCATTCTGCGTTGTGCTATTAATTAAAAAAAAAATTCTCTAAGTCTAAAGCTTTAAGTACTTTTTTAGATAAATTACCACTAATTCAAGCCTTCCATCAGACTGTCCAGGCCAAGTTATCTGGGCAAATACTTACATGTAAATAAAGTAGTAAATACAATGTATCCACTTTACTAAGATCTTCAAAAAGGTAAGTCAACCTTGACTAGAATCATCTCCAGACTCTTATGTGGTTACGTTTTTGGAAGGACCACAGCTGAAGAATGAATGCTCCTGATTCAAGTGGTACAGTGAGCAGTTTCGAGCTTAAATTTTTAAACTGTAAAAGCGTGCTTTAAAGTTAAGAGGCAGTGGGCCTATCCGAGTGACTAAGCTGCCCTGAAACTGTGGCCCATTTCATTAGAACTTCGGAAAAGAAATAATGTACCCAGGCTACAATCAGATGAACACACCTTGCCCTAGGACGTTCCTTGTGTCCTGTAACTCGGGACACTGGCTCAGTGCTTACCTATTCTGATAGCTGTAGTAGGCAGCGTCACGAGGAATTGTGCACAGCTGCTTCCCGTAGCAGCACAAAGTCTGTGGGGAAAACTCATACTGCAAAAACAAAGGAGAAAATACTAAAAATATATCCCAGCTACTGTCACATCATGTTCTAGTTCACTACAGAGAAGTCAGATTCAGCTGGTAAAATATCTGTTAGTACACGGTATAGTTTTCTAACAATCTTCACAGCTATTCAGAGATATTTCTGGATTCGATGTGACAGAATCGGTTGCCAAGGACACTTATTATAGGTGGATAACTGGACACAGGGGTAGCCAAAGGCATAACCCAAGGTCTCCCCCAGTAAGCACCTCTAGCTTCGATCATCCATTACACGGCCTCAGGCAATCAACTGTCTTTCCAAAAGCCTAGACCCCATCTGGGTCCTTCCCAGCACACAGGTATGGCTAAAATGTTGAGTCTATCATGTCACCATAATACCCTCTCTGGCTGGATTAACCAGGGAAGTTCACTTTCCAGAAAAAGTTTAAACTGTACCTTGCGTCCACAGCAATATCCAAGGGACTGCATGACAGGGTCAATCTCTTGCTCGAAGACCTCTGCAAGTTTACTGCAGAACTTATAGACCCGGGACGTCTTACGGTTATAGAGCCAGGCGTTGTTGAACATAAGCCAGACGTCGTCCACGTACTGCCAGGGCTCTTGGTACTGCCCTGTATCCAGCTTCCGCTTGATGGTGGAAAGGTCCATGGGATTCTTCACAATATCAAAATAATCCTTAAAGACAAAACAGTCTCAGTCTAGGGGATGCCCTAAGTACCAAAGCCAGCCTTGCAGGGCAGCTTTACCTTAAAAACAAAATAGAAATAATCAGCCCCAGAACAACTTCCATTTTTAATAGTAATAAATGGGAACTGAAGAGAAAACAGTCTCTGACCTTCCTCTGCTTTTATTTTCTATTGTAATTAGGATCATCAAGTGTGACCAAATGATTTCAAAGGCAAAGTTAAGGGCAAAATAGCATCAATATATTATTTAATAAAAGAATGAGTTTAAAAGATGTTTTTTAATATACAATTTTAAAAATACGCATTTTAATCCACTGAATTAAAATGGTAAGCACATTTATCAGACATATTTTTCTAGAGATTTACTCTTGGTCCTGGCAAACAAGAAGAAATTCCAAGACAAACACAAGAACAGAAACAAAAATAGTGACACTGCTCAACGGAAACCTGTGGGGTCGCCATGGCCCTTAACAGATGCCCCGGAGATCCCAGAATGAGGCCCACGTGCTTTCTAACTGGTGTCTGCTGGTTCTTCAAACCCCCCTTTCAGACAAAGGCTCACACGAAGCCTCAGATAGACGGCGGGGCTATGGAGGCCAAGTGCGAAGGCAAGCGGGCAGCCACCCCAGCCACGGACCCCTAAGGCTGACAAAAAGGTGGGGAAACACATGTTCCAACCAATGAGACAAAGGTTTATTACTGCTTTGACAGAGAAGTATTTTTTTCTAGGAGAAAAATCTTCAATACCCAATTTTCAGGATAAAACATGGATATTCTCAGGATCACTGGTAAGGCTTTCTTTTCACTGGGTTAACTTACCGGAATTCCTAGGAGCTGGGGGTCTACAGGCTGCCGGAAAGGTAGGGACTCCGGGTCCTGTCGATATAGCGCTTCGAGCGTTGGCATAAGAGCCTGGCGTAACTCCTCCGGCTTGAAGACTACGGTCAGAAAACATCGGGAAGTGACACTGCTTACGAGGCACTCAGCCCCCTCGACCACCACATTTCAGATGGAAGCCTGGGCAGCTTCCAGAAGGCCCCGATCACCTCCATCCCACTGCCCCCCCGGCTGTGCAGCTCCCAAGGGTCCTCAATTCACCGCAGAGGCCTTGGGCATTCTCAAGCTGCGACCCAGGGCCTCTGGGAAACTGCTTCTACGTCAGCAGGCTATATGCTGCACGGACAGGTCTGCTTGTCCAGTAACGGGTTTCTGACATTACAACTGTGTTGGAACAGAAAATGAAGCTAATTCCCAAATCTGCTTCTTTGAGCCAACGGGTGGTAACAAAGCCATTTCACTGGAAGGGGGCCTTTCTCCCTCTGGTGAAATTTGTCTATTCCTGGACGAAGTAAACTCAGACACCTGGGACAAACGGTTTTGTATTACAACCTCACAAATGGACATAGTAACAGAGAAACAAAACCAAGTATTTCCCCCAAAACTTCCTGAATCATTCCCTCCACCGCGCAGCGACTCTATTTCCCACTATACTTCTTTGTCCCCAGTGCAAGGATAAACACAGGCTGCCAGCCAAATACATTCGCGACGACACATTCATACAAAACCCAAGCAGCTTTACTGGCCGGGGGAAACGTGTGGAACCTCTGAAGGTGAGAGGCAGGTCAGCGCGCGGCCCTTGTGTTCCCTGCATCCCGCTTTGGAGCTGGGACCACTGGGGGCCGGTGAGCAGATGGGCCCCACGGGAGCCTCACGAAACACATACACATCCTGCCTTCAGCGAGCAACTTTTCTTCTATTCTGTTTCTACAGTAATGGAGTAGCATTTCCTTTGAATAACTCTTTCTGAGAAAGTAACTCTTTAATCAATAGCTTTTTCTTTCTTCTTAGTTCCGGGTCAGCAAACTTGGACCCACTGGCTCAAGCTGGCCAGCCACCTGCCTCTGCACAGCTTGTGAGCTAAAACTGGTTTCTGTGGTGCTTCATGGTTGGGGAAAAAAGAATATTTCATGATACATGAAATCACATGTTAGTCTCCAAAATCAAGGTTTGTCAGGAGGCAGTTATGCGCCTTTGCTCCCAGACTGTCTGCTTTCACACCGCCGAACAGAGGAGCTGCCCTCGAGACCTCCTGGCGCACGGAGCCCGACGGGAGCGAGCCGAGCCTGCTGCAGGCCCACTTTCTCCCAGTGGCCATCTCCCACGTGGCTCACCGTGGTCAGTCGCTCGTTACGCACTACACGTTTGCTGAAAACACCCATGCCGAGGAAAAAGCAGCTCCTAACCGTCTTTAGGCACCGGCCTGTTGTAAAATCATATCCTCAGTCACCCTCACCCTCACCCTATTTCAAGGGCTCAGGAGCTACACAGGGCTGGGGACAACCACAGAGAGCACAGACATGTGACATTCCTGTCCTCACACCAAGTCCTAGCACTGCTCCAGGCTCTTTCTTGGGTCTGTGCCATCAATCAAGTTTATTTCCATACATAAAAAGACTTTCATGATAACACTAGGCCATCATTCGCCTGGTGCATGGGGATGACGTTGGCACCAATGGGCCAAAGGAACCACGAAGAAAGTCACTCGCGCCGCAGCACAACACGGGCAGCGGCACCAAGGCCGCCTCAGCTGTCACCGTGCTCTCAAGCCCTGGCTATGTGTCCGGATATTGCGCGATCACACGGGAAGCTGCCACCGGGCAGCCCGGCTGCGCACACTGGCGGTCCTGTGAGGAAGCGCTCGAGCGTGCACAGTGAGCGGACACGGCTGCCTTCCTGCACGGAGCACGTGAGACTGGGAAGGACGGTCAGACCAGCTACGGTTCTTCAGATCCGGGAACATGGCAGACATTTCCCCAAGAAGGAACACAGTGGGCCAGTTACACCAAGGACAAGTGACAGTATTTGTTGCCAGTGATAAAGTTTGGACTTATATTAAAATTTGAATTTGGAGAACTTGTATCGGTTACATGAGTTTGACCGCTTCCCCAAATTTCCAAGACTTTCTTGAGGAGATTCACAGTGATATTAATCAGTGTGGTTTTTAAAAATATTGTACAGTGAAGTGTGGTGACATCTGGAAAATCTGTGTAACTCATGAGCCAAACTCCAAGATGACCGAAGGATTATGTTATTTAAAGAAAGAAAAAAAAAATCACCCAAGGGCAAAAGACTCATTCACAGCACAAAAGAGACAAATGGGCTCTCATGTCACCGGGCATGAAAAGCTCAGAGCTATGCATCCAGACTTCACACTGAAACTAACCTTCAGGAAGCTTGCACTTGTTGAGTTTGGGTGTAGTATTAAAAAAGAACACTACAATTATCTGAAAAGGCTCTTACTCTTTCTTTTATCAGCCACCTATCTGCCGGGGCAGGGTTGTCTTCAGGGACATGAACCAAACAACGGGGCACCAGAGAGACAGCAGGGGCAGCAGGAGAATTCAGCCACATTTGCCGTAATCTCCAAGATGTAAAATTGTAAAAACAAAAACAAAAACCCGTCACTACTCTAAGTATGTTTGTTGTGGGGAACTCACTTTTCATAAAAATGTGTGGTTCGTGGATGCCATGTAACAGATTAAATGACTGTCCTAAAAATTTCTACTACAGTCAATAGCGACAGATAATCCACACGAACAAAAACTCTGAGGTCCTCAATTTTTAGAAGCATAAACAGGTCTGAGACCAAAAACTTGAAAGCTTCTGTAGGTTTTCCCTCCCAGTGGCGAAACTATACAGTATTAGCCACTCACAGTTCTCTGCTGGCTTTCCCAAATGTGCCACAAGCAGCCCTTAACTTCCTGAGCCACATCCCCGATTTGCAAGGGTCACCTAACGATGTTCTGACACCTGGTCGACCTCACGTTGGACCTCTAATGGGTTCCCCTCCAACCCCCCCTGCAAGGGAGCCCCTTCACTTACCTGTGGCCCACCCCCCGCACAAGGCCGCTGGGTCCTACTGCCCGGCCACTCCCCACGGCACACAGGCTCCATCTCGAACACCGTGCAGGCGTGGCGAGCACAGAAAGCCCAAGCTCCTGGGGAGCACAAGGACTCAGGTGCAACCTCTACTCTGGCCCCACAGCCAACGACAGCGCAGAGGAGAGACATGCTCCTGGGCTGCCCCTCAGAGCCGTGGCTCATTTCTCATTCCTGCCGTCAACCCTGCGAGCCCTTGGGCCGGAGTCTAGCTCACTGCCATCATTTCTGAAGAGGTAAAACTTGGGGAATGGCAGGCAGGAAAGATAAAAGCTTTAGCATTTAGCCCGCAGTGTGAGATCACGACACGATGGAAAAGCAGCACAGCTGAAAAGTTTAAGGGAAGACGACCTACTTTTTTTGCGTGGCTGTGAAGGAGACGTTGACTGAGAGGCGGCCCCATTAGCGTTGTTCTCTTCTTCCTCTTTAGCTTCTACTTTGACTTCCGGTTTCTTCTCGTCCACTTCCATGGGTTCTGATTTCTGTTCCGTTGTGTCTGTTTCTTCTTTAACTTGAGAAGATCCTTGTAGATCCTCCTCCATCATCTTGAGAAAAACAGAATTATAGACATCAATGTATGACCATCAAAGATCTCTACTCTTAACTCAGCCTTGCTGGAGGTCTCCCTACAACCTGTTGGGCTCATCACACCGTCTACCCCTTCCTCTCCCCGAGGGAGGAACAAGGCATCTGGGGCCGGCTGACTTGCCTGAACACAGCACCACTGAAGTCAGAGTCCTGATCTACAGATTGCACCTGCTACAGTGCTTGAAGGCCCTGCACATGTACACCTCACCACCTGCTCAGTAGTTTCACGTATAGGTATGCAAAGTATCAAACAAGAACCTCCGTGAAAATCAGGGAAAAACCGAATTGCTCAGAGGGACAGGCAGCTGAAGTAAACAAGGTAAAGGAGGTATGTGAGGCAGCAAGGAGGAGTGGGGACTCGGGCAAACTGGAACGTCCCGGCCCCAGCCGAAGGTCCCCCCAGAACGCTGCCACAGGAGAGCAAGTGGAGTGCTTACGGAGCTTCTCATTTTCAAAGAAAAGCCAGAAATTCAGAGTTTCATTTGTAATTCCTCGTTTTTAAAAAATATTGTGTGGGCCAAACACCACATGTCTGTGGGGCCGCATCCAGGTTTCAACTCTTGCCACAGGTTCATCAGTGAACGAGCACACCCCTGTGCAGTTGTGCGGTCTAACTGCACAACAACTTAGGAATGAAGAATGGCAGTGAAAAGTTTCTGGATGATTCATTTAAAATATAAACAAGTACTCTTATTTCTGGCAAAATAAAGGAAAACCCATTCCTAATACCTAAAAATAACCACTCTATTTTCACCCTATATCCTCTCTGAACCCACCATCAAATGGATATTAAAGCACAAAGCAGCATCACCCACGGAGAAGCCGTGGTCTCTCCCCTTAGGACACTTCGGGTGACCCCTGTGCAGGCTGTGCACCTGCTCACGCCCTGGGATGGCACCTACCGCAGAGCCTGGCTCCCCCTTGGATTCACTGGCGTCAGGCTCAGTGTCCTCGGTCTTGACCTCTGCCTTCACTTCCAGCATTGGTACATCGGGTCCTGGCTGCTGGGAGCTGGTTTCCGCACTGGCCACCGAGGAAGGAGTAGGGACCCTGTTATCGATGCTGGCTGCAGCCTGGGAAAGCTGTGAGAAACCAGAATTATTTACTTCCATTAACAAGACGACAGAAATGCTGCCGAACTCCACGGGGCACCCAACACAGTTTCAGGGTGACACTGCTCAACACCACCCTAATAGACACCTGTCTCTGAGGTAGCTAAGAACAGGATTTCAAACAGGGCCCCAGAGGAGGTCAACATCGCACAGAAACACAAAGACCTGCCGACCAAGAATGCAGAGGGGGAAGAGCCGGGCTTCCCATTTTCTGATATAAGATTATTTTCTGGAAGTTTCTACCTAAGTCACAGAACCTATTTTAAAATTAATTCCTTCTAATAAGGCCATTAAAGTTTATCGTAAAAGACTAAACTGCAGATCCTGAAGTGCACAGGTAGGAAGGGGGATGTAGTGCCTATAGGGGCTGAGAACGTGTCATCAGCCTGCTCCAACCGCAGGGCCGATGCTGGTGGTGGTGGAGGAGGAGTGCGCAAACATCAAAGCAGGGGACCACCACAAGAATTCTCAATTTTCAAAGTCTCACTCACTGTTGTTTTTGTTTTTAAGATTTTATTTACCTATTTTAGAGAGAGACAGAGTACCCAGTGGATTCGCTGAGTCGGGGGGGAGGGGTGGGGGGCAAAAGGGAGGGAAAAGGATAAGCACACTCTGTCCCAAGTTCAGAGCCAGACACGGGGGTCGATCCCACAACCCTGAGATCATGACACAAGCCGAAACCAAAAGTCGGATGCTCAACAGACTGAGCCACCCAGGCACCCCTGCCTCATAGAGTTCTAACTGAGGTAAACAAAGGGAATATAAAATTACAATGGAAACTTATTTAAAAATAAGAAATATAAAATAAGGATTAAATAATAAACACACTCCCTGTGAAGAAATACATAAAGCAATGTTATCTTCGGGGTACTGTTAAGATCTATTTTGATATTTTATAAACAAACACCCTCAGTCCCTAAGAATAAAGCTAACGTATTTCGGGGTAAGGGTGGTTTCTAAGTCAGACTGTTATGAAAACGGATGTGATGATTTCAGTGGTAACTGGGGTAGGGGTGTGGGCAGGGGTGTGCGGGGTGGCGAGTGGGCAGCCTACAGCTGGGCCCTGCCAACAAGCAGGTCCACGGAGGACTGGGCAGACATGAGCCACAGGAAGCGCTGACCTGGGTCTGCCATTCTGTCCTGAGAAGAACAGGCTCCAGGTCTGAAAACAAGGCTGACAGGCAAAGTCAAAGCACATACAGTTAGGAACGCGACTTGGTTTGCCACATCCTCGGGATGTTAAGAGAAAAACTATTAGGACTCAGAAGACACCCACTTAGGATAGATAATAGGGAACACATGGCTCCTATGTACAGGGGACCCACGTGTGATTTCTTTATAACTGATTTCTGAAAATTTGTTTAATTAGAGAAGATAATCTTTAGGTCACATCCTGCCAAACACAAACACGGCCTTCGGAGGCAATGTCGGAAACAAAACATAGCTCATATGGTTCGACCAGGGGACAGATACTCTCTGGAGCTGCACAAGACACTAAAGTAACCCTGTGACAGGATTTTTTTAAGGAGAAGTTCTCGATTAGGAGTCTCAGCCTAAAGACAGACTGTGGGGCTCACCGGCGTGCCAGGAGGCTGGGCGTGCACAGGCGTTGGCTGCTGCTGTGATGACTGAGGGGTGGCCACAGACGGGGGCTGGACTGGGGTCTGAGGCTGTGGGGTCACCTGGGCCTGGGCTGCTGCCTGGACCGTAGGGGTGCTCTGGGTCTGGCTAGCACTGGGCACTGAGCCGGGAGTCGGGGTGGGAGTCTGCCCGGAAGACGACACGGGAGTCGACGGCTGGGTGGGAGCTGCTGGTTGGGGAGGAGTCATTCCAGGCGCCGTTGGGTGCTGGAGAGACGGCACGCCAGCGGCCGTGGAAGCAGGCGGTGGTGTCTGGTGCAACGGTGACTGTGTCACTGGCGGGCAGGGCAGCTGGCTGGCTTGGGGCCCAAGCATGTTCAGAGGGTTAGGAAGAGCAGCACCAGGCACCTGTCCCTAGCAGAGGGAGCAGAGGAGGTTAGAATTATTTCCCCATGTGGAAACACGGCAACAGACCCGAAGAATTAAACGCATGAATATGTAATCGTGGTTTCTTGGTGAGGTCTGCTGGTTTCAAGGCAATGTGCCATTTGTAAAAATTCACCCTGCTGTATACATAATAACATGCGTTTTCCAGTAAAGTTATTGCTACAGAATGTTTCTCATCCTGTGATTTGCAGAACTGTTGAAACCTCTGGCTTAAACTAACATAGACCCACTCAGCCTACGGGCTTCATGATCCAAAACAGCTACCCACAGCTTAAAACACTGAAAAAGATATTTCTCTTTTTTTTTTTTCTTTTCAAGAAATGAGTTACTAAAACACTGAAACGTTTCAGCAAAGTGATTCCCAAATGGGGACACGCTTTGCAATTATATGCTGACTTTTTAAAAAAGTGATTCCAAGTCACTGCTCCAGAGCAGGGGTCTGTGAACTAATGCCCACAGCCCACTCCAGTGAGCTGCCTGCTCCTGGGAGGAAGTGTCGCTGGAGCACAGCCACGCCCACCGCCGATGTGTGAATGGTCCGCCCTCTGCTGCTCCAAACAAGGAGTGGAGGAGTTAAAGACTGCGGCCCCCAGAGTCGAAAATATTTACAGTCGAAAAATATTACAGTCGAATAATATTTACAAGTCTGCTGCTCCAGAACAATGGGATGTTACAGAAATGAAGAATTAATAAATACTTAGTGAGTAAATCTGGTGTAGTCAATGACCTTTTTCAACATTACTGCGTGTAAAAACTGAAGACAGGAGCACTGTCTTCCAGAGAAGACCTGGCCTGTTCCAAACACACGCACATGTGTATATGGTAGCAGTTCCATGCACGACAATGAACAATTCTCCAAAGGGTGAAAAAGGCACTAGAATGAATGGAAGACGGTTCTCTTCAGCTTTAAACAGAATAATTAAAAAGATACTTGACAAGAAGAGAACTCCTCAACTGATCCAGTTAGCCGACCTCACCCAGGATGCCCAGAGGGACAGGCAATAGGACGCACCATCCAAGGTGCTGGCCGAGTGCGTGGGGCCTGTCCTCACTCTAATACTCAAGGTCTCTCAGGATCACATGTGAATTTAAAACAACTAAAAACCACGAAGATGACAACTAAAAAACCCAAAACCAAACACAAAGCCCATGAACCAAAAAACCACAATCCATTCCAATTTGAAGTCCACCCAGACATAATAAAAGTAATTCTAAAGAAGATGAAAATAACACAACAAAATGGGGGTAAAAAGTCAAGAGATGCTCATACATAATAATGAAATGTGTATTCTGGAATTCTCATCTCCATGAAACGAGACAGCTTGAGTCAGGAGGAAGCGGGGCCCTGTCCCGGGTGCACGGTACCTGTGGCACGCCTGTCTGGGCCGCCGGCTGCCCCATGCCCACACTGTTCACACTCATCGCCCCACTGGAGGACTGGAACTGGTTCTGCGGCAGGAACTGGTTCTGCGCAGGCGCCTGGGCCATAATGTTGTTGGCGTGAGTGCCCATCATGTTTGGAGGCTGAGGCATCCGGGAAGGAGAGATGGCCATCTACAACACAAGCAGCGTCCACAGATCAGAGGGGAGGGCCGGAGTCTTCAAGATAATCTAGGAGAGAAGCACTCCGAATCCTCCCTTCCCCATGGGGAGAAAGCCTCTCACTAAGCCCTTCTGGCCCCCAGGCACTTTGTATGCTCTCTCATGCAACTTCTCCAAGAAGCCCATTTCAAATTCATCTCTGAATAGAAATCAATAGCATGCTATACTTTAAAGTTCAAAATACACCTTTCACAATTTCTCTGACGTGTTAAGAGAGCAGCCTTAGGAGAGTAAGCACCAGGAGCCGAGAGCCGCCGTCAAGCATCTCTTAGCAACGTATCTGAGGTTGCGCACTCCAACCTCAGAATTTGTGTCTTTTGTTTTGTTTTCGAAGATTTTATTTATTTATTTGACAGAGAGAGATAAGGAGAGAAGGAACACAAGCAGGGAGAGCGGGAGAGGGAGGTGTAGGCTTCCTGCTGAGCAGGGAGCCCGACACGGGGCTCTATCCCAGGACCCTGGGATCATGACCAGAGCCGAAGGCAGACGTTTGACGACTGAGCCACCCGGGCGCCCCGGGACTTGTGTCTTCTCACGAAGTCACAAGTCCCTATGAATTTATCATCCCAGTAAATATCAACAATGGTCACGTAATTCTCATTTGTAGTCATGAAGACTAAAAAAAAAAAAAAAAGAAAAAAAGGAAGAGCGATATGAGGTAAATAAAGCATAACCACATCCAGAGAAACAACCACCATAGGATTCTTGATCTACAATTTCACTGTGTAGAGAATTTTCCTTATTCGAGCAAGGCCTTCTCAGCACAGCTGAGGCAAACCGAAGCGCTTACCCCTGGAACGGAGCCCATGCTGTTCATCGGGACAGAGTGGTTCATGGGGGACGCTGCACGTGGTCCCATGGGAGCTTGTGGCAACTGTACATTCCCCAAGGACATTGGGGTAAATGAATTCATCCCTGTAAATGTACCCACAATGGTTCATTAGAAAAAGCACCCACAGGAAAACAGAGCTACAGCTCTCCAAACTCTAAGCAAAATAAGTTGGAACACATACATAAGACACACAACAGAAATCACCCCAAGCAATCAGAAAAGATGGTGACGTAACACTTTTCAAATACAGAAAAACGGCACCGAAGTGGCGGCGGTTGAGAGGGGTTTGGCGGGTGCAGGCAGGGCAGCACGAGGAGAGGAGAACATCAGGTCAACCACCAACGAACGCCGCAGCGCCACGAAGGCGCGCCTACCCTCCACAGAGGAGGTGCTGGCTAAGGCCAGGGCACCCATCTAAGCCAACCTTCCAACACCTGCCAGAGCACATGGCTCCCTTCTCTTCTGCTGGAAGGCCTGTCCCATCATCCCAGGCCTCCTGGCTCTTCAGCTGGGTTTAAATTTATTGTTAGAAACTGGGATAAGACTCAAAATACGGTTTTAATTTTGCAACCATATAAAGTGTTTAGAAATGCCCAAGGGTCAGCAATTCTCAATCCCATCTCCTCTCCAGACCAGCAAGGTCTCCCTTTCATGGCCACTTCCCCCTTCCCAGGGGTGTCCACAGCCCACAGGAATATCACACCGTGAAAGACACCACACTGGCTGCTACATGTCTCCAGACCATGGGTCTCATTCTTCCTCACTTCCCACCATATTCTGTGAACTCTACACCTACACGTAAAGCTCTACATCAATGCTGGTCCAAGCAAGTCTTAGAACGGACAGTGGCAATCTAACAGAATCCTCCAGGTGCCACCTTACCACTGGCACAGACATGAAAAGGTCTCAGAGAACATGCATCTCCCAAAGCATTATCTTCACGGACACCTAGAAATGTCACCCTAAAAAAACCAGTGCCTGCATGAGCCCAGGAGGACTTTCCAGGAAAGCTGTAAGCTTCCCCCTCTCCTTGAGGATTTTAATATAAGAGAAAAAGGCGGTGCTGAGAAAGCCCCTCACACGGACGGAGATGTGCTGGTAAGCACAGCAGGAGCACTCTGCTATGAACCTCCTTCACTACCCTGCTCAACAGGCCTCCTCAGAGCCCAGATCAGCCCCATCTCCCACGCCGTCCCCCACGCAGCACGCAGCTACGTTCTCAAGGCTCCATTTCCCTGACTTCTTGGGTTTCCTTCACTCTCTTACCTAGTCTGTGCACCAAAACACATCCCTGAAGTTTCTCCCCAACACCAGTTTACCTACCATGTCTCTTTAGTACGCAATATAAGATGACCACAGCTTTTTAAAAGTTTTTTTATTTACCTTTTGAAAGTAATCTCTACACCCAATGGGGGCTCAAACTCACGACCCCAAGACTACTGCAACCTTTAAAAAAAAAACCTTTTTCCCTCTCGGACCGCTCTGCACACAGCAGCAAGGCCGTGCTTTGGAATCTCCTAGATAACGTCGCCCCTCATTTCACAACCTGTGAACAGGTCCTGCCGCCCAACTCTCATGAGACAAGAGCCATAAAAGCCTTGAAATGCCCCTCCCCCAACCTCCCCGACTCCGACGACTGTTCCAGACACAGACACCCTAGAATCTCAACCTGAGAAAGAACCTTTAAAAGTCGCTCAGGCCAGCTGCCAGCACACCCCAGCCTGAGAGGAGCACAAACCCCGTTCAGTCCGGCTCAGTGCTCCCCTCAGCGGCCTTCGGACAGGCTTCCTTCACCCACCAACGAGGCTTTTGAAGGAGACTGTTCCTAAGAGTAATGTGCCCTCCTGTCCGTTAGGGCAAGAAAAGGCTAGACCCTACTTCTCATCTCCCAGGGGGGCTTTCCTATGGTCTTCTAACTTCCAAACACCACCGAGTTATCACTGCCTGTGGAACTGAATTCTGATCATCAGCAGAAGGCATAGGGGGCTAACAAGGAGCTATAGAGAAATGCAGAGGGAAAAGGAACAACGAATCATCTTTGTGGCTGTTCAATGTTAAATCGAAACATGATTCACAACAACAGTTCAATACCTTGGGACACCTGCACGCGGTTCACTGGCAGGGGCATGGGTCCGTCTGCAATGGCAGAAAAAACCTGCTTATTTAAAATAATCCTTCATGCGGGAAACAAGGAATTTTACCTTCTGAAAGTCAAACTACACCAGGGAGTGGGTGCGAAGGCACCATGCATTCTGATGCCTGCGCACCCTCCCAAGGCCTCTCCACACACAGGCCGATGCGGAAGGCCATGGCCACTACCACACAGCTTCCAAAGTGTGTGCTCCCCAAGAGCACAGTTCTCTAGGCTTAGAAATACACCCCAAACCCGAAAGGGAAAACAAGCCAACAGACTGAGGGCTGGCAGAAGGAAGTGAAGTCCTTACTTGGAGGCCTCACAGGCTGTGCCTGCGGAATCCCTGGGGGCTGCGCCCCGGGAGCCGGCAGGGCAGGCTGGTTACCCAAGATGCCTTGTTTGTGCAAACGCGACCTCCGTTTTTCTTCTAGTTCTTTTTGTATCTTGTAGATTTTTTCTGCCAGTAAGTGATAGTATTCATCCTAAAGAGCAATAACATTCAACGTTAAGCAGCCAAAGCTGTAAAAATAAAAAAAAACCCAATCTGTTTTATATATTTTAATAAACTAACGAGCTTTGACAATAAGTACGTTGGCAAAGGTCATTATTCAGCCCTTCTGTTATTTTTTGTTTCACTCTTGGCCCAACAGGGGGCTTGAACTCATGACCCGGAGATCAAGAGTCCCATGCTCTACTGACTGAACCAGCCTGGCGCCCCAGTATCCAGCAGCACTTCTAACCAATAAACCTAAAGCCCAACTTGTTGAATGCCTAGCGACATTACAGGACTTATCAGACAAGGGGCGCTCAATGCACGTAACAGTCATTCCGCAGTCGAATCACTTCCTGGATGGTTGACGCTGCCGGTAATGCAGTACCAGCGTTAGAAACAGCGCCCACTGGAAAGTCCATCCATGGATAAAACACAATTTTACATGCCTCGTTCACCACTGTAGTGGATGTTTGTAGTCAACCAAGAGGGTTGTGCGGGGATCTGCTGTCTTATCTGGGACGTCTCTCTGGTCAGTGTCCTCGAGGTGAGAGTCTCCCTAACGGATTTCCCCATTCCCAGACGGATGCCGTTCTTTCAACTGTGGGTGTCACGCGGCTGGACCACGGACGGCAACCTACCCTGCTGTTGGCAGACTCATACATGTCCCCCTCCACCTTCTTAGCGTAGGCCACCAGGTTCTCCATGCGGCGATCCTTCAGGGCTGCCGGGTCGGGGGTTGGAAAGATGGCTTGGACGCTGCAAGGACAACATACCCCGTCAAAAGACTGTCAAGACACCATCAGTATCTCGCTAATTTACACATGACGACTTGGAGAGAGAGAAACGAAACCATCTACTTATGGGGGGGCAACATACTGCTGAGAGAAATGCTCGATCTCTCTCGCCCAGTATGCGAACGTCACTTTCTGGAGACAACACTCACCTGTCAATTTATCTGTATGTCAAACACACCAATATTTTGCTATTTATGGTAACTGTTAGGTCATCTCAAGAATAATATGATTTCAAACTCCTAATTTTTTAAGACTTGTTTATTTGAGAGAGCGCGTGAGCACGTGCGTGCGAGCAGAGGGCAGAACAGAGGGAGAGAACCTCAAGCAGACTCCCCATTGAGCATGGAGCCCGGTATGGGGCTCAATCCCTCAACCCTGAGATCTTTACCTGAACCGAAATCAAGAGCTGGGCATGTGACTGACTGAGCTACCCAGGTACCCCTTGAACTCCTAATTTTTAAACTATTTATCATAAATAGCTTTCACTAAAAAGATGAAGGGGAAAAAAAAAACCCACTCTAAGGGAATTAAGCTGATCTAATTTCCCCTTCAATTTAACTTAAGTAGCTCAAGAAAGGTAACTGCTGAGTTTCTGTCGGTGAATATACTGTATGTGGCACGATCGTGCCCCTCTGTATTCACCAGGCCAAATTCCCCCAGTTCTCGTGGGCCTCCACAATTATAATCTTGAGTTACAAAACGAGGGAAAGCTTCTGAGCTAACGCCAACTCCCTGTTGCATGTCAAAGGTCAGAGGACAGAAGGTCTGGCCACTCTAGGAGCCTTGACCTCTGTGACATGGGCGACAATTCATGTCCCCCTGCAGGGCAGGGCCATGGACACTCTGACACCCGCCAACTGGGATTCTCAGGCCTGCCAGCAGTGGCTGTGGCCCCCTGAACAAGCATGGGACCCTCTTCAGCTGCTAGGGCACTGTCAGCTGAGACCCAGAGACCACTTAGGAATCCAGTCAGACATCAGGGACACCACAAAGCTGTCATACTGCTGTCAGCCACTGAATTCATTGTATGTGAATAAAGGCGAGGTGGGCACATACAGTTTATGCACTAAATGGCTCCGCAGGTCCTGAGTGACATGTTCGTGCCAGCCTTTCCGAACGCCGGTGCTGGAAGGAGGGGCCGCTGTCGGTATAGTGCTGAGGGTCCCAATGTTTGCAGGGCTCGAGCCATCGTTCATCAAGGGGCTGGGGAAGAACAAGAACACTCGTTCCACCAATGAAGCGACGCAGATGGGCTTCATTTAGAGGAGGTTTTTCAACCACACTGGGCTTCTAAAAACCGAGGACAGCCCAGTGACGTATGCACGACAAAACCGAAGCCGTGTTTATTACCTACAGCTGTTATAATAACAACAACAACAATAATAAAAAGCACCCCCAATATTACCTTTGCGGTCACACATTTAAGAAACTACCACAGTCCTGTGATACCCAGCCCACTTTCACGTGTGCCGTCATTCAGACGGGAGCCGACTGAAACACGGGTCTTACTTTGTGGCCCCGAGGGAAGCTGGAAGAGCTGATTCTGAAATCAAGTTTGGTGGCTGCTGATCCGTTGTTATTCCTCCTGCTGGAATGTTCATTGGGTTATTTCCTTTAAAGACAGAAAGAAATCAACCAACTCCTAAATTACAACATAGACTTCAGAGTTCTGATAACATAAACAAGTCATCGCATAAGTAAGTGATTCTTATGAGTGTCGCTAACAGCCGCTGTGGCAGGACTCTGCAAGGCGGTCCTGTTCTGAAGGTCACCAGTGTGTACCACTGAGCTGCAGACTCCTCACTGCATTCTGTAACCACAACCACAGGCATTTCTGAGGAGGCTGCTGGTATCGTAAATGGACTCTGTGGCTGTGCAAAAACTGACAGAATGATCCACTGGCAAGCTTCACACTCTTGTTCCGGTTTCATTAATATCGTGCCCTCAACAACTATACTGACGTGTCATGCAGATTTGAGTCAACTTTCCTTCTCATCTCAGAAAACAGGATCACAGAAATCCCATGCAAGTGAAAACATCTGTGCAGAGTATTCACTTTTTAATTTTAATTTTTTTAATTAAAAAAATTTTTTAGATTAACATACAATGTATTCTTTGTTTCAGGGGTAGGGTACTCCTCGTAAAGTAAGAAAAAGCTGAGACTAAGAGAGGTTAACAGTCTCGTCCCAAATTATACCCTCAAATAGGACTAAGAGTCCGCTTACAACTCAGGTCTGAGGGCTCTGACCCCGTTGCAAGGCCATTAGAAGTTAGATACACATGAGGGCAGTTTTGTCCAAAAAGCAATAAATGAGATGTTTTTAACTGGTCAATCTTAAGAGTCATTTTTAAGATTAAAATATGTACTTTATCAGGAAAACAACCGAACTAGGACAACAATCTTGACTTCACTGGACTGATATAACTGCTCGGCTCACTTTAAGAGCACTGTGTCAACTTAAAGCAAAGTGTTTAAAAACACAATATGCAGAGATGGCAGAAACAGCGGAGATGCGCTAGCGAATGAGCAAACCCTGGCTACTGACGAGCTGCGGGGATAGCAGGGACGAGGCCGAGGCAGGAGACATCGGCTGAGACTCCGGTCAGGCCGCTCCTACCCGGGCTGCTCACCTCCAGCTGTGGGCTGGCCTGTGACCAAGACCCGCCAGGACCTGGCGGGCCACCTACGAGTTCTCCACCAGATCAGTGATTTCTAAGTGGGACGGTCATAATTCTAGCTTGGGACATTCTGCGTTCTGAGCCTCGTGAAATGCCCCGTATGAACCCGGTGCAGACAGCAGCGGCAGAGTGGTACCATGTTGGTTCCTTTTTTCTCAAACCCATAACATCTCCCTTGCACGGGCACTGTAGCCTTTTCCTGAAAGTTCTTTATTTCAAGTGCTTAAAAAAGATATCATCATCATAATTTATACGTCTGTTAATTTGAATTTAAAGTAACAGCAGTAACAGTATACAGCCTGGGGTCCCAGAAGGGCATGTCATCCCCAACGCTGCACTGGACAGACAAGTTCCCAGGCGCTCCTCCACCTACCCAGGGGGTTGAGAGTCCTCATCTGCTGGTGACTTTGAGGCTGTGCTGGTTGCTGGCCGGGAACCTGAGGCTGCAGCTGCGTCTGGGGCTGGTTCAGGTAGGGGAGTCCGAGAGCAGCGTACGCGCGCTGCATGGAGCTGGGGTCTATGGGATTTGGGTTACTTAAAGACGCGGCGTTCTGCTGGCCTGTGCCAACAGAACCAATCGTGTTCTGAATCCCACTAGCTGGAGACCCCAGGATGGCTATAACAACAAACAGACAAACGAGAAAGGTCAGTGAAAGGAAGAAGCCCATAAACGACTGACAAGCTCCTGAGAAGCAAGTACAATTTCATCAACAGACTATCTGAGTATGTCATGAGGCAACCGAACAAGGCTACTGAGAACGGAACTACGCAGGGAAAAGGGACCTGGGCTAGTCACCTGTTCTGCATAGCAGCGCCTGAGTAGCAAAAACCTGAAGGAAATTCAAGCTTTGATCTTCCAAAGCAACACATCACAAAATCAGAGATCATTAATGAAAATTATGTATGAAATCTAGAGACTCAGAAGTCTGTTTCAGGGAAGGGGCCGACAAGTGACAACACGAAGTGTTTTTATTTTAGGTGGGGTAATTTCCCATCACTGACAGGAACTAAGGGGGCCTCCTTTGGCTGCCACTTTCCCTGAGGTCCTTCACTGCTCACCCGCATGGGGACAGAGGATTAAAGAAGGGGCAGCCGTGATACCCAGGTGATCAGTTTTGTTACTTATTTATAAATCGAGGACATGATCTTTTTAACGACAAAATTCCAATTCCCTGAAACTTCTATGTACAATGGCATTAAGACCAAACCTTTCTTTCCTACGGTTTTCTCCGCAGGAAGGCCCCATGCTAAGCTGTCTGGCTACTAAAAGCTGCTCAAGATATACTGTACTTGAAGGACTGATCTAGCTAAAATTAGTGGATGGAAGGAGGTCTGGCGATTCCGCATGGATTTTCATTTATCCAGGCGTCACCTCAGTACCACTGAGGTTCAGGCACTGGTACTGCGTCGTGCAGCCATCCTCAGCCTCCACTACCCGGCCTACCGATGGCACGCAGGGCACTCCCTGCCAGTACTCCACCACCTGCCGAGGCCAATCCCAAAGACCAAAGGAAAATCTGTAGCAACATAAAGATTCCCAAGGACTTCAAAGTTAACAGAGATGACCACGAATTTGCATCTCTTTAGTCACTTCAACTTCAATCCATCCCTCTGTCCAACCATCCAAATGTCCTCATTTGGTGAGCACTTACATAAGGCAGAAGTTTTATGTCCTATCATTTGTTCTTATTCTTAAGATTTCCCTTCTTTCTGACTTCCCCAAACCGTAGAGCCAGGTATAAACAGTAGCTTATAGAACTGATACTATAACACACGATCTTTGATACATTAAGCACTATCACAAAGCTTTCTTTTCATATTCTGACAATTACATGTAACGGTAATATTCTCACATTCATCCATGCAACTATAACATAAACAACTCACGTGCTTATCAGAGAATTTTAATTAAAGCTAAATGTGTAAAAAAAAATCTTGGTAATTACACATTCCATACTATTAACTTTTCTAATAAGGATATTCAGATCTCAAACTCATTAACGTTCATTAGACACAATTACACACACCAAGCACCTCATTATTATAAATGAAAAGCAATTCCCAAAGTACACTTTATGACAAGTGTGTAGCTCAAATCATGTATGATTTCTTTGAAAGTACTTTCTCTAATAGTTAATACTCCCTCCCCGCCCCAAACTTTCAACATGTGCCCACCCGTACTCCTAAAACTGACAGGCCAGGTTTTCTCTTCTTTTTAAAAAAATTTTTTTACAATTTATTTAAATTTATTTATTTAACAAAGGGGAAGGAGAGAGAGAGCACAGCAGGGGGAGCAATAGAGGGAGAGAGAGAAGTGGGCTCCCTGTTCAGCAGGGAGCCCCGACGACATGCAGCTCGATCCCAGGACCCCGGTCGGGATCATGACCACAGCCAAAGGCAGACGCAAAACCAACTGAGCCACCCAGGCACCCCAGGCCAGATTTTCTAAAAGAACTCTGATGTTAGGGGTGCCTGGGTAGCTCAGTTGTTTGAGCATCAGATTCTTGATCTCAGCTCAGGTCTTGATCTCAGGGTCTTGAGTTCAACCCTTGAGCTGGGCTCCACATTGGACATGGAGCATACTTCAAAACAAAACAAAACACAACATTCTGATGTTAACAAGAAAGTAATAATGGTAGGATGGCTTATTTTTCTATCACCTACTGGTGTAAGAAATAACAAACCCAGAGTATATTTGCGACATACGGTCATGAACTGTGGAGAGGAATTCAAAGAAAGAAGGTACCTAGGTGGCCATCTCAGGACCTGCTGCCACTTTTCATGCCCTTCCTCCGAGACAACGGAGACGGCTGCACGAACAGGTCCCACATCCAGTCACACTGCGAACATTCAAGTCCCCAGTCGTCCGCAGTAAAACGGAGTCGATGTGAAAATCCAATGAAAATGGACAAACTAAATCTCAAAGCTCTGTCTGCACGGTCAGAGACTTACCATGAAGTGGGCAGAGCAGCCACTAACCAGGAACCGCTCAGATTCTACTGAAAAAGCCCTGATGCAACTCAGACCCGCAGACGTCTCTGCAGAACGGCCCCCACGTGCCACGTGCACCAGGACGGCCTTCCTCTCCAGCATCTTCCCTTCCTTTTTTTCAACAAGCAAGCTCTACACCCAGCATGAGGCTCGACCTCACAGACCCGGTTTTAAGAGTCATATGTTCGGGCGCCTGGGTGGCTCAGTGGGTTAAGCCGCTGCCTTCGGCTCAGGTCATGATCTCAGGGTCCTGGGATCGAGTCCTGCATCGGGCTCTCTGCTTGTCAGGGAGCCTGCTTCCCTCCCTCTCTCTGCCTGCCTCTCTGCCTACTTGTGATCTCTCTCTGTCAAATAAATAAATAAAAATCTTAAAAAAAAAAAAAAAAAAGGGTCATATGTTCTACTGACAGAGCCGGCCTGGTGACCCTCCAGCATCTTCCTGTGCGAGGCATAGGGCAGGACAAGAAAGGGGAACACCTAAGCCCCAGGGCCGGACCTTTAGCACAGCCGCCACCGAGCAAGAACACACAGGCAGAACACACAGGCGTGCAACAGTGTCTTCTGCAGAAGCCAAACGACTCAGGAGGAGGACCACCGTGGGACCCAGAAGAGCAAGGCGAAAGCTACTTTGATGAAATACATCACAACTGACTGCTGCGTACTTAAGTTAGGGGCAGACGAGCCTACAGCTCCAACCCTACAGCCATTCAAGTTCCCCTGCAACCTCTGCTCCCCATCCCAGGCACAGGCCGTCAAAGAGGCATCTGAGAGTCTCTGAAGGGCTCTCCGGTGGAACAAGGGCCTGTTCAACACCACTTACTGCGCCCCGGAGCAGGCTGCTGTATGAGCAGAAGCTTTAAGGAGGCAGATATGGACTCATGTCATGAAGGAAGGCACTTCACAACCACAGTGGCTTAAAACCGGAATAAGGAGCCAGACCAGGTAGTGAGGGTCAAGCCGCTGGAGGTATTCAAGCACCGTACCAGAGGACTGCTGACTCCGACACTCCTCACCGTCAAGCTGTGGCGGGGCTCAGCACGCATCTAAGGCGGCTGTGGCAGTGACTGGGTTTGGTCTGGGAAGAGGCTGGTCCGACAGCACCGATTTTGACGATCCTTATGGGATTCTGAGCTGGGGAACCCATGATTTCCCCAGAGTGACTCGAAACTTCTCAAGAGCTTTGGGACAGACACCCAGCCCTTCAAGGCATCCAGGGCTGCGCATCTCAGCTCTTACTGTGCATACCGATCACCTAGGACCTTGTTAAAATGTGGATTCTGATAGAGGAGGTCTGAGATGGGGCTGCACTTTCTCCATTTTTGCCTGTGCAGCCTGGTCTGAGGGCTATACTTTGAGGAGCAAGAACCCCACTGATGAGGCAACAGGAATTCACGTAGGGAATTTGGTCTTGTGTCCACACACCCCTGTGCACTGGAATTTACTGGAAGTCAGATGCCAGAACTGACATTAGGTATATACCTTGAAAACTCCTAACTATTCAATAAAATCCAACTATCTCTGTAAGGGAGGGGCAGCTCAAGATCAGTGACAACCCAGTCTCAAGAAAACAACTCAGAGAAAAATCAAACAAAATCTCAACATAGGCCAGGAAGGTAACCAACGGTGTGGCTTCGATGATGCGGGCAGGTCCTGTCAGCAGAGACAACCATGGAGCAAGTGAGGCAGTGCAGTGGGAGAGCATCTGCAGGGAGCCTGCCGGCAGAGTAGAGCCTTCACAGGCACGGCGAGTCTCCCGGCAGCCCCCAAGGGCCCCAACCTCTGGCCACAAATACTCCCTCTCTCCTCGGATTCCCCTCTCCTGCACAGGAACTTCTGAGTCCGTGCTGGTCGTGCGCACACTGTCTGCGCTGTCTGGAGTGTCTTCCCATCGTTACCGTAATGGAAGTGGGCTCCATCAAGCCCACCTCCAGGGAACGCGGGTCCTCCCCTCCTTCCTGAGGCACGACTGTCACATCACCACACTGTATGTATTCTGACTCTGGCCCCTGACTTGAAGCTGTCGGGAGGGCTGGACCCACACTTCCTCCCTGCTGCCTAACCTCCCAGTGCGCGCACACCACCAGCACAGTCAGCTTCAGGTGAGGAGGAAGCACGCTGCTAGAACTTTCTCACTCACCACATCAACCTCTGCCCTCCCAAAACCACAGTGCTAGAGAGAGCCAGAAGAGTACACTCAGGCCCGAAACCCCGTTTGAGGGGCATTTAACCATTACTAACGTAAGCGCTTTCATTTCTTTTACAAAAAAGTTACCAGAACCTCGTATAAAGTTAATCGAAGTATTCCTAGTGACTACATTATAAAATCAGTCTGGTGACACCTTACATTATGACTGGTGGAAACACTGTGGCTTACCACTTCAGAGCACGCACCAGCTCCACTTTCACAACATGCAGCAGTTACAAGGATGTTGAACACACACACACACACACACACACACACACACAAAGCAAACCCACATGTATTTCTTCTTTTTAAAAACAAAAACCACATAACTGTTCCTTAAAAAGAGAAATCACAAAAGTTTAACATTGTCATGGCAACACTTAAAAACAAAAGGTCCCAGAAAAGCCACACCCCCAAACGAGAGGTTCAGAATGAAATCCTAATGTATTATTCATGGAATGAATATTTTGGCACTGAAAAAGCCTGTTACTGAAACGTGTCCTAAAACACAAGAAAATGTAACCACCACAATATACTAGTTTAAAAAAACAGTTTTACACTGTGAAGAAAAACAGGCTTTATCAGCAGAACTACTATCCCAAATACACGGTTCTGAGAGACCTACATTCCTAGAACTTCACTTCATGTAAGAGAGGGCCTGGAAAACTGAGTATTAATTCCAATTGTGGTTCAAGAAAAATTTAACTGATCTGGGGAAGTGCCTTTTTAAAGGAGACTTAGTGTGAGTCCTGCATGGAGGGAAGATGACGGCCCCCAAGCGGCCACCCACTCAGGAGGGATGCCCCCAGCGTCACTGGAGCGGCACCCGTGGCACCCTGAGGAACAGCGTGCTTCCCGCTGTGTCCTGGGCCCCAAGGAAACAACCAGAGAGACAGCCGCACAGGCTCTCCAGGCAGCTGCGGGGTCTTCACGCAGATGGTCAAGAAGGATGAGAGCGATGAACACGCAACCACAAACGAGATGGAACAGACAAGATGGAGGAAGATGAGCAAGACTGTGTGGGGCTGGAGGCCACGGGGAGCAGTCCAGCCCAAGGGGCGACAGGACACTGGAGGGCATGTCCCAGCTGTCCAAACTGAGGGACACACCCAAAGACCACAATTTAACCTCTGAAGTGACAGGAAAGGACCGAAAACTGGAAGAGATGCTCATGCCTTCGCTACTCTGATGCCCGCAGAGGGCAGGGACCCACCCCCCCCCCGCCCAGGGAGCCAAGTTCAGGCCTCCCAAGCAGGGGCCTCAGCTCTGCCGACCAGCTAAGGGCTACACGATGGCTCGAAAGACAACGGAATGATGGGAATGGTCAGGATGCGGCCAGTCCTGGGGTAGAGACTCTCAATCTGTGCCGAATAAATTGTTAGTCACGAAAACAGGTCTGGGAACTGCCTCTGCACGGAGGGCAAACCTCCCAAGTGTCTACATGTGGCATTTCATGCTGACCCTGCCTGCCTGACTCTTCCACTGCGCAGCCCTCTCCAAACTTACTTTAGGATAAGGCATTTCAATTACGAAGTAAGTGTCCCCTCTCTTTCCCCCTCCCCTCAGAAGTCACTGCCATTATAGTGACGTGACATTCAAACCCTCAGATACTGAGTGTCTGTCCAGACATAGGAAGCCTCGTCACGTCCGCTCTGCGGTCACAGCGACCCTCCTCCTTTGTTCTGCTCCACTGCTGCCAACTGTGGTGTGTGTGTATGCAGGGGGTGGGGACGAGATCCCCAAGTGGCCCTGTGCACACTGAGAATCCGTCTCCTGCTAAGCTCCGCTTCCCCCGGTGTCGCGGGGCAGCTCCACCTCTGTGTGTCCGCTCGCCGCTAGACTTTGTGCTCGTCACTTCTGCCCTGCTGCCTACCTCCTCTCCCGCACTCTCTTTCCAAGTAGCTGTTCTCACCTCCGAGCTTCTCTACCCCCAATGCTCACTTACTTTGTTGGTTTCGCTTGTCACTGGCATTTTTCAAAGGGAGGCAAACAGGACAGTCATGTCGTGTGCAGTTCTTCCAATGAGAGATGATTTGTCGTGAAGATGCACAATGGGCAACTATGACCAGAAAAACAACGAGATGTTATTTTTCTATCCAGATCGTCACACTTTCAATTACACCTAAATTATAATGCCAGATTCCATAAGAAAATGGTAACACGTGTAACCATAACACAGTACAGGCAGTCCTCAACTTACAAACAGGGTATTTTCCAAAACGTTTGTAAGTCGACTGGTGAGAATTCTAAACACAAATTTCCCACAGAGGCAATGTCATGGATGATGGTGATTAAGGTTCGGCCCACAAAACAAAAACAAAACAGAACGAAAACTATCTGACTTGAAATACTGAACAATTGGAATGAGAGTTAGGACAAATTATGTCGTGTCACTACGGAAAATAAAAATTCTACATTATGTTCAAGGATGAAACCAGCTCAACACTAAAGTTCAAGAAATACATACAGAGAAGCAAATGAGAAGTCTGGGGAGATTCTAAAGGGGACGCCGGGCACTTTTCTTAAGTACGTGAGAGGGTGACTGAGCCTAGCGGTTACTCTGAGTCTTCATTCTCACTCCGCACCGAGGCGCTGTGACTCCTTTCTAAAGGTCTAGCGTGACCCTCTTCTGCTTTTCCATCAGGATCACGGTTATGCTGGGGACTCACAAAGGTCACAAAAGGAGAGAGAGGGAGGTCAGGGAGAGAGTCTCCCGAAGGTCCAGGAGCACAAGTAAGAAGAGAGAGGAGGAGGACGAAGATGAAAGGAAGTACAGCTGTTAGTAAGAAACGCTCTCTTCGGCAGACTTGAGGTGTCCGCGAGAAAAGACGGGAGAAAGGGAGCACAAGACATGCCTGATTCACCCCCTTCTCAAGGAGAAGGAAGGAGGTGGCAGGGATGATACGGTGAACACGGCTCCCCGTGCCACGGATCGTGGCCTAGGACAACGTCGCTGGTATCCTGATCGGCCTCAAGAGGAAAGGGCAGAGGAGAAAGGCAGGGGCCCGGCAGTCGAACACAGGAAACAGCTGCAAGACAGATGCGCTAGGTTTGGGGAGGGGCGAGCGCACGTGCCTGGGCCATCCTCCCCGAAAGAAAACCAGGCTCTAGACATTTATGGTAAGACAATGCTCAACAAGTGACAAATGTCTTCTGTGACAGAGGAAGGAGGAAGAGAACAAAGGCAGGGCCCGGCCTCATCCAGCAGAAGCTCACAGAATATTAGGAAACCAAACCACCGTTTTCCTGAGCAGGCGAGCAAGCCAGTGGCCTGTGCCTGGCTGGTGTGTGCAGACGGAGGCTGCAGGAACCTTACTAACAGGAGAGCGCCCGAAGAATACTGAAGACACATTTCATCCTAAGCTACGCCACCAGGATTTCAGAAAACGGCACTTACCTTGACAGGCTTTCCCAGCCTGACAATGTGTCATGTGATTCAAAACATTTTTCATGGTTCGACAGTGTGGGAGAGAGCAGGCCCGGACCTCTCCATTCGCTTGCTCTCGTCTCTGACACTTGTGGGCGTGAAGCAGGAGAACCAGCTGCTGCTGTATGAGCTTGCGCTTCTCAGGGTCCGCGGTGGGGCCCGCCGCAATCGCCTGTGTGGGGACAATTCCCACTGAAGTCTGCATCTGAGACTAAAATAAAACAAATTAAAACATTTTAATAAGCTTTCAAAGGTCTAATGCACATTCATTATTTCTCAAGCTAACATTAGAGCTGATGGGTAATACTGGCCACAGAGAGAAGGCAGCTGGTATGGTTCTCTTTAATTCACCAGCAATTTTAAGGAAGATCCAGAAGCACAGAAATAAACCAACTCAGAAACTGATTAAAATTCACTTGTGCGTGAGGATCTCGGCGCAAGAAAATGACGCTTATTCTTGAACTATCATAAACAAACCCAGCTTCGTCTATGATATACACAAGTGCAGGAGGGGCTGTGGGCTGTCTGAGCTTGAACCAAACAGAACTCTTGTTTCCGTGAGGCACACACCACCACACGCTGGCAATTTCCTACAGAGTTCAACCTGATGAGAAAGACTGTGGAGGCCTGGCCGGTCACAAGCCACTGCAAACCCCCAGCGCATCAGAAGAACCGCAGCCCCGCACAGAGTGGGTCTCACTACCTTGTGGCCAGGACACTGCTTGCTTCGCTCCTGACCTCTCCTCAGAGGATAACAGGACACACAGCCTTAAAGACCCTTCTGCACAGTTGCTCATGCTCAGCAAATGCTTTGCTTTCTATTAAAATGTCAACTCGGATATCTGACCAGTTTTTCAAAAAAGTACTTGATGATCTGCTAAGGTTCAGAAAAAGTGTTTAATTGCTTTCATCCTTTTAAACTAACAAGCAAGGCCGACTGCACCTCCCGACCGCAGAGAACGGGAAAGGGACCTGTGGAGTCGTCTTATTCTGTACAGACGGCCGACATCCTTCAGAAAACTCACCGAAGAAACTCAGGGAGTGAGGGGACTGCGATGTTGCTACTGGGCAACAAGACAGTCCGCGGCGCCGGGCTCTCTAACCTCCTCTCCGCCCCGACCCCACAGCTCCGGGCTCCCAGCACCCCCGCCTCCCCCGGAGTCTGTCACCTCTCAGACTTTTCATGTGAAGCCGCAAAGCCATCTCCCCGCCATTAGGACACACAAACCACACAAACATTTCTTAATGAACGCAAACTCATTTTTAAAACGTTAAAAGAGTTTTGTTTTGTTTTTTTCTTTATGAGAACTCAGAAAGTAAGTACATAGAAAAGCCGCAAGGACCACAACTCCTGGAAGCTTAACTGGGGTTCGGCGCAAAAGCGAAGTCCTAGCTGCGAGGCAGAGCACGCCGGCCAGAGAAGCACCAAATCCTAGCGTGAGAGAACTCTCCTTCCTCACGCTAATTTTTCCCCAGTGTAAAAACACCATATGCACACTGCAGAAAATCTGAAAAGCAACAGAACTATGAAGGAAATGATTAACACTTGAAATCCCAACATCCGGAAGTCCACTCTAAAGTGCAGACAGGTTTTTCTTCTTGCAGTCTTTTCTTCTGCGTCCATGCCTAGGTACGAACCATAACCAATAGTCTTCTCTCTCTCGCTCACTCACAGACACACACGACTTGGTATTTACTCCAGGCTCTGTCCCGTATCATTAAGTTGTTTCATACCATATGACAGCGGGATCTGTAATGAGCATATGGCTATTCATTCATTTACCCAATCTCCCACTGCTGAACATGGAACTCTACTCCCTGCCCCCTTTCCTTGCAACTTAAAATACAGCTTTCACAAGCAGCCTGACTACGCCTCCAGCAGCATTCACCCCAACATTCAAAGTGTCCTTCTCAATTGGGCAATTCCCACAGAAAGTCCAATCAGAAATCAATAGGAATGGAGAAATGGAGGAGGACCCTTGCTCAGGCTTCTCTCTGTTGCATTTGCAAAAATATCAAATATACAGAAAAGCAGATAAGAAAGCTTACCATTATCACACCTAACAAAGTGACCAGTAATTTCTTAATATTCATTAATACTTAGTCCATATGTGGGGCACCTGGGTGGCTCAGTGGGTTAAGGCCTCTGCCTTCAGCTCAGGTCATGATCCCAGGGTCCTGGGATCGAGCCCCGAATTGGGCTCTCTGCTCAGCGGGAGCCTACTTCCCCCTCTCTCTCTACCTGCCTCTCTGCCTACTTGTGATCTCTGTCTGTCAAATAAATGATAAATAAAATCTTTAGAAGAAAAAAAAAAAAAACAACTTAGTCCATATGCAACTTCTCTAGTTGTCCAAAAAGTGTCTTTTAGAGTTGGTTTGCAGAAACAGGACCCAATTAAGGCCCACAGCCCACATTTGATGGTTGTTTTTAAGGTTCATCTATTGCTTCCCTCCCCCTTTCTCATGATGCTGACGTGTTGAAGAGCCCATGCCAGTTGTCCTAGTTCCTAAAATACAGAAATGCTACATACAAAAATATAAATCGTATTAAAGTCGGGTGAAACGCCTAAACTTACAATTGAATTATAAATAGACTGGCTTTAGGTTACTAAAAATTAACACATTGATTCTCATTTGGGATGTTCTTAATAGCGTTTCTTCAGCTACACTTACCATATTTTGAAAGCTCAACATGTCAAAAGAGCACAGCCGGGAAATCTAAGGCACACGTTCATCAGCAGATGCTCAATGAGCTCTACACATTATAGACACGTGTCTCAGGCAAAACGGAACAGAAGACACACCTCAGGTGCCTGCGTCTAGCCCAATGACTCTGGAGACTTGTACGGGGCCAGTCCACTTAGCAAGGTGCTGACAAATACGAGTCAAGTGCCTCCACTCTCAGACTGATTATCTGAGGAGACGGGGGAGCTGCAAGGACTGCGAGTGTCCCGAACGCCACCAGAAACAGCCTTCAGATGCCACCAAAGTCCCTGCTCATGCTCGCTGCCCGGGTGGGCTGAGAATGGGGGGGGAAATGCTCAGACAAGAACCTTCCTTTAAACAAAACAATCCCTGCTATTTTTTAAATCTGCCTAGAAGAAATGTATACATTTTATTCAACAGCCAAGAAAATTCCAAAAAATAGTAAAAATAATGGGGGAACCTATTTTGTCAGATACCAAAACTATAAAGCTATAGATTTCTTTATTTGTAAGTCTGGAGAAAGACACATGTGTATATGAAATTAGTGTATCATAAGATGGTATCTCAAATTGGAGGGTGTTGGTAGTGGCAATATGTGACTCCTATGTCACCTTAAATATAAATTCCAGATGAATTAAAGTGAACAAACATAGATTAAAGTTGATTAAAGTACTAAAAAAATAAAAACTATTTTTAGAATGAAGGTAAGAAAACCTAACATAATGAATAAAATTTAAAAAGCAAAAAACCCGAAGAAAAAATGGTTGTTTTTGAGAAGCAAAACAGTCAAACGAGAGGGCCAAAAAAAAATTTTTTTTAGATTTATTTATTTGACAGAGAGAGAGAGAGACAGACAGACAGACAGACAGCAAGGGAGAGAACACAAGCAGAGGGAGTGGAAAAGGGAGAAGCAGGCTCCCCGCTGAGCAGGTGGCCTGATGTGGGGCTCCATCCCAGGACCCCTGGGTCATGACCTGAGCCGAAGGCAGATACTTAATGACTAAGCCACCTGGGCGCCCCGACAGGACCATTTTTAAAAAGGATTTTATTTATCTCAGAGAGAGCAAGCGCGTGCGCGGGGACTGCAAGCAGGAGTGGGGGAGGGGCGGAGAGAAAAGCGGGCTCCCTGCTGGGCTAGGGCTCCAACCCAGGACCCTGAGAGGATCATCGATGGAAGCTGAAGGCAGACGCTTAACTAACTGAGCCACCCAGGTGCCCTGATAGGACCATTTTTTAAGGTCCTGAAATGTCTGTTTTCCAGGAAGACTATGGCATTTATTATCATATAAAGAGCTCTTAAGAGGAAAAAAACAACGACAGAAAACAAAAAGCACCACTACGCCACTGCAACGTGTGTGGGGGAAACATGGAGACATCTCGGCAAAAGCAATACAAGGATATGACAAACACGTTCCACGGCTCGAGAGGGGGGAAGGGTCTTCCTGACCACCAGTGGCGAAGAGGGAAGGAACAGACACTCCCCCTTAGAAGCATGAACCTGGACCCCTCGCTCACGCTGTACCCAAACAGTAACTCAGAACAAACCCAGGACCCACCGGGGGCACTGAAACTGTGGCGATCTCAGAAAATTCACAGAGTAAATGCGCATGACCCTGGACCAAGCAATGAGTTCTTCGGTAAGTCACCAAAAGCACAAACAGCAGCCACAACAAAGAGAAGCTGGACCTCATTAAAATTACAAACTGTTTCCTTCAAAGGACACCACTGAGAAAGGGAGAGACAACCTAAAGAATGGGGAGTATATTTGCAAATCATATATGTGACAGGCACTTGCATCTAAAACATACAAAGAACTCTTACAACTCAACAGTAAAAAGACAAATAACTTAATTAAAAAATGGGCAAACTATCTGAGTATTTCCCCAAAGAAGACACATAAACAGTCAATAAATACAAGAAAAGCTGCTCAGCCCCAGGAGCCATCAGGGAAACACAACTCAGAACTACAACGAGACACTGCTTCGCACCCCCAGGACGGCCACGGGTGAAGAGCACGGGCCCAGCACGTGCTGACGAGCATGTGCAAAGCCAATGTTAAATGGAGCAGCCACTTCGGAAAAGAGTCTGTCGGCTCCTCGAAAGGTTAAACCTAGAGTCACCATAAGACCCAGCAATTCCCCACCTAAGTATCTACTCGAAAGAAGTGAAAACTGCTCACTCGAATGTCTGCAGCAGCATTAACATAAGAGCCAAAAAGCGGAAACAACTCAGATGCCCACTGAGGGGGGAATGGAGAACAGACCGTGATATATCCACACAGGATACTATTCAAGCACGAAAAGGAAACACTGACATGTGCTGCGTGAGGAACTCTGAAAACATCACCCTCAGTTAAAACAGGTATCACAAAAGAGCACACACTATATAATTCTACTTCTCTAACTGTCCAGAATAAGTCATTTCACAGGGGTAGAAAATACATTAGTTGCTTCTGGCTGGGAGTTCAAGGAAAATCAGGAGTAACTACAAATGGTACGGGGTTTCTTTTCAGGGTAATACAACTGTTCTAAAAGTGACTGTGGTGACAGGCGCCTGAGTGGCTCAGCTGGTTAAGAGACTGACTCCTGGTTTTTGCTCAGGTCACGATCTCAGGGCCCTGGGATCAAGCCCTCGGACTCTGTGCTCAGCGAGGAGTCAGCTTGAGGATTCTCTCTCCCTCTCTCTCTCCCACTCAACTCTCTTTCTCTAAAATAAATAAACAGGGGCG
>NW_019154129.1:12733909-12801613 GCF_002288905.1 Enhydra lutris kenyoni | reverse complement strand
GGGAAGCAGGCTCCCCGCTGAGCAGAGAGCCCGATGCGGGGCTCGATCCCAGGACTCTAAGATCACGACCTGAGCTGAAGGCAGAGGCTTAGCCCACTGAGCCACCCAGGCGCCCCTGAATTATGCACTTTAAAGGTGGGAATTGTATGGTCTGAGTTGTATCTTAGTAAAAAAAAAAAAATTTTATTTAAAGCTCTATCTCACCACACACAAAAAAGTTAAAACAAACAAACAAACAAAAAAACAATTTCCATCCGTCAATCTGACCAAAATAATACAATAACTGGTAATGATGAGGGTGTAGACAATTCTCAGGTGCTTTGGTGATAGTGCAATTTAGTGTAACTCTGGAAAGCAACATGTATCAAAGAGTAAAACGTGCATTTTTTGAATCTAGTAGTTCCACTTCTTATAACTATTATTAGGGAGCTAAGAAAATGGGCTAGCGTGCTCAACACTGTGCAAAGACAGACATCACACCTTGATTAAGTTACTAAAAACCGGAACACCTCTAAATCCTACAGAAGGTGGGCTAATTATTGGCTGCAGACCTAGTGAAACAATATGCAACCATGAAAAAGAAAGGCAGACCTCAAGTGACCCTAGTCAAAAAGCCATGTGGAAAAAAACGGCCCAGCCAAGCCCGGCCCAAATCCGTGACCCCCTCAGAACTGTGAGATACAATGAAACGATTGTAACATGAGGGTAACAATAATAACCATGTAGACCTTTATGCTTTCACAAAAAGCAGTCTATATAACATATTAAGCTAATAAAGAAAGTTAAAAAATACCATGAAATCATTCGGTTTTTCCTTATTAACTTTATACATCTGTACCTGGTTCTTCAGACAACTTTGTTACAATGATCTGGTGGCTTTCCCCGGGCAGGGGGAGATCCTGCTTGTAACCACGTACTGTTTCAATGTTTTACAATAAGCGTCTACCGTTTTTAGAATGAGAAAACATTCTACTTTGGAGAAAAAAGAAACCAGAGGAATCAAGAGAAAACACTTAAGAATTAATGAGCAAATTAAAACTGTAAAGATCCCAGAAGGTAATTAAGATGCATATTCTGTAATGCAAAGGTGGTAAAGGCCTTCATCAAAAACCAAACCAAACCAAAATAAACCAAACCACCAAGCAGTGGTTCCTAAACAACCCCCAGTAAAATCCCTCTGAACCAACTCCCCCTCCCCCTTCCCAGACTAGGATTCGCAGAGCTGATGCAGAGCCGGAAGCATTGCTATTTGTTAACATTCTGTAGGGGGAGCTTTACTGTTTTAAGTGTTCTACTTTTTCTCTGATTTTCCCAAATGAACATGTATGTACTTTCACAGTGAAAAGAAAACAAAACACTGCAAAGAAAAAAGGCACATAGGTGAGTCTGATGCAGTGTAGACCCGTCTACAAAGGGAAAGTGCCAGAGGCCACAGGACAGAAGTTACATTTTCTCCATAACCATAACCGGAACAAATGCAAAGGCCATCAACAAACTAGGAAAAGAGATTTGAAACACACAAGACAAAGCAAATAATCATGCAGGTGTAATCCCTTCTCTCCCTCTTGGCCAACATTTCTCAAGTTCTTTGTACAGGCGGTGTTCAGTGCTCAACAAGCAGCAGCTCATTTAACACCCCATCACCAGGGGAGGAACTCACCTGCCAATTCCGAGGTACAAGAGAAGTAACTGGGGCCCGGAAGGGTGCCTCACACTCAGAGGGCCTGCTTGGAGGTGCAGAGGATGGCCTAGCAGCGAAGCCGCACCCTTCAGCTCTCTGCGGCCTACCTTGACAGAGGGCTAACCACAATGCTTTTGGAAAGTGTTCTAAGAGAGTCTAACAGAAACTGGTAGAAGAGAGGAACCAAACCACTCAGTAAAGAAACGCATGTCTCTAGAGGCGGCTGGGTGGCTCTGTCAGTTAAGCGTTCAACTCTTGATCATGATCTCAGGGTCCGGGGATGGACCTCTGTGTCAGGTTCCATGTGCAGTCTGCTGGAGAGTCTCCCCCTCGCCCCCCCCCCCACCGTTCGAGCCCTTGCTCACTCTAAAATAAAGAAAATCTTAAAAACAAAAACAAAAAAGTCTCCAAATCTAAGTACTTTAATTCTCATCAATACAGAAAGAAATGCAAATTAGCATAATGAAACATAATGAATCTCCTATCAAAGGACAGAGTGATCATGCCAGCCACAGAAGCACTGTGTAATACTGGAGACAAGGTACACAGCTTTCTGTCGAAGGCAATATCACGGTATCCACCAAAAGCTTTAAAATTGGGGCACCTGGGTGGCTCAGTGCGTTAAGCGTCTGCCTTTGGCTCAGGTCATGATCTCAGGGTCCTGGGATGGAGCCCCACAACGGGCTCTCTGCTCGGCGGGGAGCCTGCTTCCCCCTCTCTTTCTGCCTACTTATGATCTCTCTGTCAAATAAATAAATGGAATCCTAAAAAAAAAAAAAAAAAAGCCTTAAAATATACGTAACATCCATTTTGGGAACTCAAATGAGCTCACATGCAATTCCTAATCACAGAAGGAGGGGTCAGCGTGGTGCAGGAGTCGCCACAGCTCAGTCATGAGTCTGCCCTGCATGTGAGCACTCAGAGACGTGAGGGCCAGCAGGGGACACAAAGCTCACCGCGCCAGCAGCTGCAGGGTCACAGCCTGCCTGCCCCTCTCCAGTCTTTGCTGGATTTGGCCCCATGCTCTTTCCCATACCGCTTGTCACCATAACTTAATCATTGTTCAGACCCCACCCATCAAATGACCCTGAAAAGCAAACTTTTAATATTCTGATATTCCTTAATATTTAAAGGAATCTAAGATGTACTTTTCTTAGAATTGTTATCGTCACACAGGTCTGAGTAAGCAGCACCAAACCCCTGTCTGTGTATGCCCTGTATTCTATCCTAAGGATATAATCACAGATGTGCATAAAGAGCGCATATAATAAAATCTATCCTGGCATTCTTCCTAGAAAAAAGTCGTCTTACATTAAGCATCCAAGAAAAGGCTATGTCTGCAAAGACTAGTGCAAACAGTACATATCAGGGTAGAACAGGGACAGGCCGGGGGAGGGGTGGCTGGAGGCAGGAGGTGAGGAGGTGGACGTGCTTCCTCTCTCTACACAACTACCACCTTAAGTCTACCCAAGGCCGGGACTCCTGGAGACAGCACTTCAGATTAACCTGACCCAAACCTTCCACATCTCCAATGGGGTTCAGCCCCATGCTCCTCTAGCATCCTTCCCATGGCCCACCTGGAAACCTGACTTCTCCCCAACCTCCAATTAAACTCAGAAATGACACCAAAGCAAACACCAGGTGGGACACAGAATTGCTCTGCAATATGTGCTTGTTCTGATTCCCCCAGAAGGATCCTAGAACAGCTGGGTACGCAAAGCTTTGGTGTCATAAAATAACAGAAAATGCTCATTAAGTGCACACAGCTATCAAACTAGGAAGAGGCAATAATTACCTTTGAGATGATAAAGATCAACTGGTAAGGAAAGACACAGCGATTTAGATAGACCGAATAATGTTTCTTGTGTTCTCTCCTTTTTGCTTCATGCTTACTGGTTTTAAGAAATAAGATTACCTTACAACTTAAGATTTAAATCCCCTAAAACAATAACTTAAAATGAGCAAGCTGGACAAGAATGATTCTTAAATAATCTTCCAAATAAGAAGTGATTTTAGAACAGAAAACAAATGATTACACCAAGGAAGAAAACATGATAGATGGGGGGAGGGGGCGGCAGCAAAGGCACAGGACTAAAAACTGGACGCTCACCCCGTTCTCTCCGCAGCCTCGGGCCTCAAGTCCACTCCTTCCCAACTGGAGTCAGTCTGCCAAGGAGGGGCGAGCGGTACCTGCTTCTGTGCCAATAAACCCTAAGAGGTAGGACATGCTGGATCTACTCCTATGGCCAAGGTGATGGGCCAGACAGACCAAGGGTCTCAACGCCAAGCCATTCACCAAATGACCAGACCAAGAGAATCACCAATCTACCAACGAGTTTACAAAATATCCTTCTTGACTCTACCATACATGTGACCACATTCTTCAGGAATACTCATCACAGTAAGTATGTGGTAACTGGGCACGTTCCTCACGTGACCAAGCTGGTGTCTGGTGACAAGAGCCTTAGGGCTGATGCAGGCGGCCATGAAAGGGAAGGGGACACAGCCTGTGATACTTCAGACGCAGTTATGGATGGTGCTGACCCCTGTGCGAGCTAGGACCGTCCCCATCCAGACTGAGTGCGCTCTCTACAGAGTTCTTCCAAGGGTCATCTCACTCCTCAGATATGCCTGGTCAACTTCGGTCGCAATTGCGGCTGACAGGCAGGTGCCAGTCGCGACACTAACGGTTAGTGGGGACACAGGCCAGCCTTCGACCTTCCTGTGGGCTCTCCACTTCTCAGGAAGCGCGAGAGCAGAGTGACTCTGGAGGTCATGTGAGCTGCTCCCTGGGGTGGGGTGGGGGGGCTGAAGAAAGGGCTGTACTGATCAGACCCTGGAGAGAAAGTCAAATGACCCCGACTGAGCACTTGCAATGCCTGAGCTTATGCCTGACATCAAGGGATGTTGTTCATTTTTCTCAATTCATAGTTTCCTGGTATTTGCAAAGTGTCCTACTTTGGGCTTAGGCTATCTCCCGGCTAATATTTATTGCCAAAACAGAAGTTTAAGCAGGAGCAGGGATTTAGACAGCTACTGAAGAGAATTCTAGACCAAGTCATTCTTCAAACGCCCCAGCACCCGCATTCTCCAGGGGATCTTCAAGACACAGGTGCAGGAATAAGATGAAAGAAGCAAACATAAGCTCCTGAAAATACACGAACGCCACAGTCGCTACTAATGACAACACTCGCTTCCCAGCGTTCGCCCAGGCTTCCCAGTTCATGTACCGAGGCCCCATTCCCGCCTGTGGAGCGATCGGAGCCGGAGTGACCAGTCCCCTGCCGTTCGCTTCCCCACGAGGACAGGAGGCCGCCCTGAGTGCCAGGGCGGAGGGACCAATCCACCGGTCAGGGCCGGTGAGCTCCCGCCGTGGAGCACGAGGAGCCAGTGCACGGAGCTGTGGGAAGGGGAGCGTCTCTGCAGAAAAGCCCTGGATTCACGAGGCTTCACCCTGCTCGATCATTTCAAGTCCTGACCCCTCGGAGATCAGAAACTGGATACAGAAGACAGAGAATCAGGAGAATAAGGCAAACAAGAGGCGCGGGAAGACTTCGGAGCGGACATAGAGACACTGTCGGGACAGAGGGACAGCGGGCTGCCAGCACCGCAGCAGTCAGAGGTGCCTGAAAACATTGTTGCACATCCGCATCGCCAGAGCAGCTTGTTTAAAACTGCAGAGTGTGGTTAAGAGAGTGACAAAGTGGGGCGCCTGGGTGGCTCAGTGGGTTAAAGCCTCTGCCTTCAGCTCGGGTCGTGATCTCAGGGTCCTGGGATCGAGCCCCGCATCGGGCTCTCTGCTCCGCGGAGAGCCTGCTTCCTCCTCTCTGTCTGCCTGCCTCTCTGCCTGCTTGTGATCTCTAATAGATAAAATTAAAAAAAAAAAAAAAAAAAAAAAAAATCCTTTAAAAAAAAAAAAAAAAAGAGAGTGACAAAGCCAAACGCGGGGTGATTCTCCTGCATGGCCCTCGAAGGAGCGGAGCGGCTGTGCAAGGAAGGACAGAAGAGTGACCGCGGACGCAGAGACTCCCGCCTCCTTGAAGGGACTCTGCCCAGGAAGACTGGATGGAGCCAGGAGCCCGTCACCGACGCCGGGGTCCTCTGCACACCCTGAGACACAGAGAAACCCGAAGATGCAGAGAGGGCCCCGCAAGGGTGGCTGACGGCTCCGAGCGGCTAGAGTGCAGGCAGGGACTGGGAGGCCGCAGCCCTCCCCGGCGAGCACAGGCCTCCGCCCGCTGTGTTCTCCTCCCGGGACAGACCTGGATCAGCCACGATCTGGGGGCCTCGCCTGAAGCCTGCACTTCAGACTCCTGTGACATGGGGACCACTGTGAACCCTAACACACGCTCGTGAGCGACTTTAAATAAGCAGCACCCTGATTTCCCGTGTCACAACTTTAAGAATGGGGATATCTTCACAACACAGTTCTTAGTTTTTCTCAAAAAAACAAAAGCCCCAAAACAAACAATTAGAACCACCACCTCCCCCTCCCAAGAACTTCCTGTAAGAAAGAACCCTACAGCAGACTACATCTGGGAGCCCCACAGGACAGTCCACGGGGAACCTGAGGACAGAGTCCCTTTGGTCACCAAACTTTCTCAGACTAGATACACCCAAGACATGTCCCACATCTTAATAACGCTCCTTTAAAAACACTCTGGAACTGTTGTGAAGGTCAGCGATGACCTGACAACTCCAGTCCCAAATGATGTCTGATGTCCCCCCTCCTCCCCAACTTTGTACGCTAGGACTTGTTCAGATGGAAATGGCAGCTAGACAGTACCACCAGGAGTGATGGGGCCTCCTCTTCAGGGCGCCGCCCAGGAACTACGTCCCCACCTCTGCCTCCTCATGCATCCTTGTGCACAGCCCTCCTTCAACATGGCCTACAGGGACCCCCATCCCAGTCCACAGAAAGATGACCCGACCTCTACCCCAACTCAAATCTGCACCTGTTCTTTTGTCAGTAAAATTTAAATAATTAAAAAAACCTTCAAAAAAAACCCAAAACCAAAACAAAACCAAACCAAAAAAATCCAAAAAAGCCTTCTACCCATGAAAGCTGTTCTGGAAAACTACACAGTGAATATATATGTTTAACTGTTACATCACTCCTATTAATTCAAATTACAAACAAGTAAAATGGCATACACACTGTATTTTATTAGATCTAAATCAATCTTGACCATTTCTAAAACACAACCGGATTTCAGAGATACTACAAATCTGAAAAAAAGAGTGCATCTCAGAATCACAAAACACCCTAATAACATGGTAAAATTTCTTTTTTTCTTTTTTTAAAGATTTTATTTATTTATTTGACAGAGAGAGATCACAAGTAGACAGAGAGGCAGGCAGAGAGAGTGAGAGGGAAGCAGGCTCCCTGCTGAGCAGAGAGCCCGACGCGGGACTCGATCCCAGGACCCCGAGATCATGACCCGAGCCGAAGGCAGCGGCTTAACCCACTGAGCCACCCAGGCGCCCCAACATGGTAAAATTTCTAACAAACTTAAATAATCTGTAGAAAGTTAAGAAATTATAGAAAGTTAAGAATCAAAAACTGCTATGACATACATTTGAAAATTTGGGAAAATGTGCCAATTTGCTTTGAAATATTATCCTGAGGATCTGTAAGCCCTCAAAAACGACCCCGCCTGCACCAGGGGCCTGGAGCATCCCCTCTCCTAGTGCCCCCCAGCACTTCCCAGAGGATAATGATAGCTGGGAACCCTGTGGGGGACAACAGAGCATATCCACAGGTCTCCGCGTCCCGCAGACTGACCGCATGTTCTGGGGACACTCTTCTGCCCTGGCGCCTGACTCGCCATCTCCTCCTGTTCATGTTCCCCATCCCATTCCCATCACCCGGATTCTCCTCCACCCGTCTCCCCTGCGGCGCTCTCATTCCCTGTGGACTGGGACAGCGGATGCCCTGCTGTATGCCACCTGTTTGCCTGATGCCCCTCACACGGACACCTCACAAGCATCTCAAAAGAACACATGTGAAGTGCAATTACAAATGCACCCCCCCCCCCCCGCCCACCTCGTTCTCCCCACTGTCTGGTCTGTCCCTCCCCCAGCTCTATACACGGTTCCCCCAAGCACCAAGTCACCTTATGCGGTGGCCCCACACTTCTGTTCCAGTGGCAAATCTTGTCTGGCCTCCTGCCCCCTTTCTCTGTGATCAAGTGCGCCCTCTTGTCAAGACCACCGCAGTGACCCCTGCCACCCAAAGCCCTCCCGGAGCTGGCTCCTGCTCGGCCCCCACATTCCAGCACACCACTCTCCACTCAACCTTGAGAGTCACCTTTCCCGCTGGCTGCATGCTGGTCCCTATCCAAGCCAATGCTCTCCCAGTGCCCCCTGGTTTCTGTGGCTTCTGCTCATCTTTTGACCCTGCCCTGATATGTCCTTCCTTGGTTTGGCCCAAGGAGGTCCCTGTGTCAACCTCAGCCACTGCTTGGTCCTCAGACCTGCCAGGGCAGTTTGTATTTTATGATTGTTTGTTTTCCATCACCACCAACCAAATTTCATGAAAGGGGGTGAGCTCACTCAAACCTGTATCCGGGGGCATGTGGGCCAGGAGACAGTGTTCACCAAATGGGGTGGATTAAAGGGATGGCCACATCCCCTTCCTTTCTCAACCTACCTGGGGATGCTGGAATCCTCCAGAATCTAGGAGAGGAGAAAAGCAAGCGCCCCATGATCAATGACTGAGTAGCTTAAATCATTCCATGAAGAGCCTGACCAGGGCATCAGGTAATGCGGCACCAGAGCCCTGACCTGAACTGTTTGGTACTCCAGCTTGAGCTGGGTTTTAAAAGATTAATCCCCAAAGGATGACCAAAAACAAAACAAAACACTAAAGTAAGATCAAGGCTTCATACCCAAAACACTCAGGTTTTGCTACCTTCTCTCTCTCACTCTGGGGAAAAATCCAAAATCCACAGATTCCAAGGGGTCAGATATAATTTAGAAAATTTAAGGAAGACTACAACACATGCTCAAGGAAGCACTGTAAACACAGGCAAGCATTCCCAATTTAGCTCAGGGCTGCTAAAACATGGTACCAGGCATTATTTTTTATTTTTTTTTTGAAGATTTTATTTATTTATTTGACAGGCAGAGAGACAGGGAAGCAGGCTCTCGCGGAGCTTGATCCCAGGACCCTGAAATCATGACCTGAGCCGAAGGCAGAGGCTTTAACCCACTGAACCATCCAGGCGCCCTGATACCAAGCATTATTAAAAAGAGTTTTAGACTTTGCAAACAGGAGCTACATAGCCTTAAAGAAATGAAAACCCCTCAAGCCCTCAACTTCGTCATCTGTAAACTGGGACATATAGCAATGTCTTTTAAGAGGATGTTATAAAAATAAGGTAAACTGAGGGCATGAAAAGTCAGGCATAAAACGTGCACTGGCTGTCCCATGTCTCTGCCAGTCCTCTCTGGTTCCCATCCCAATAGCACCAAGGCTGCCGACCGGGCCACGCTCCCTCACAGACACACGTGCTGGCCCAGTCAGCCCCGTGCGCGCCAGGTCAATGTCTGAGGACAGCATCCAATGCCTGCTCTCCAAAGATACCTTCTGGGGATCTCTGTCAAAGTCTATGCATACCCCTGTGGGGCAGCGGTACCTAGGCAAACAGTGCAGCTCTACAGACCAAAACACTTCCTAAGTTTACCCTGATGATCCGATGAGGCTGTGGGGGAAGGAATGGAGTAAGAAAGAGCATAGTTGGAAGGGCGAGGAAAAGAAAAAGTTAGGGATGGAGGGGGCTCGATGTCACAAACACGGAGGACGGAGTGCTAGTGCTACTGCCTTCCCAGAGCAGGTGTTCTCTCACCTGGGGTGCCTGTGGGGAGAGAGGAAGGGCTGTGAGCACCTGGTGGGTGAGGGGCACAATACACAGGAATGGCCCCCACGACAGACAAAGATCCAGCCCCAAATGTCAACAGTGCCGAGGGAGAAAGAAGCCCTGACCCAGACCAAAGGGCTGTCCCCACTGTCCCCACCAGCCCTGGCACAGGTGAAGGGAAACGGAAGCCTCTCCCCAGTCCAGAATGAACCTGCCCCTGACATGCACGGTGCTGCGGGCATTCGGTCCCGTGAACAGAGGCAGGCAGGGGGACTGAAGGCAAAGGGACTCTGCCAGCGAGCTGCGGGTCAAGCAGAGAGGGGGTGGAAATGGGCTGGGGAAGATCTGAAAAGAGAGAAGGGAGGAAAACATAAGGCGGGGTTTCCCACACTCCGAAACACAGACTGTCTGTAGAGAAGCACCCACTCTCATCTGGCCGAGCTGAGGGGACGATCACCTGCCCTCGAGTCCACCCAAGGAGACTGGAGAAGGAAGAGCAGAAGAGTGTGGGTGCCGGCTCCCAGCCTGCTGCCCCAGAGCTCAGAGGAGCTGCCCCAGGCAGCAGAGGTCTTGATTCAGGTTCTGGCTCCAACAGAATGTTACGGCAAGGACAGCAGCAAATCAAGGCAGATTATGGGGAGACGATCAGAAGAAATAAAGTAGTAAAAACCTTAAATAGCTTGAGAACATACTTTACTACTTGAACGCCCCCCCCCTCCTTTTTTTAAAAGAAGGAAGGATGTAACGAGAACAACACCGGATCAGGACATCTTGCTCTTACCCCATTTTCCGATTTTACCAAAAACTAAGAGTAAGCTACCCCACCCTCCCCAAACCCACTTCCAACAGCCTCACAACTGTAAGCACTGTCAATCTCTTAGTCGTGACAACCGTACCAGGGTCACATAAGATGCTAACCTCAGGAGAAGCCAAGTGACAGACACATAGGAATTCTCAGTGTATCTTTACAGACAAAATAAAGAAAAAGTTTTTAAAAATCAAAAGACAAACCAAAGATGACGCTTTTCTGAACATAATCCCTGGCTTTCTTCTGGGCCTTTCGAAGCTGCCACTGCATAGCTATGTGGATGGCAAACTTGGGAGGGCAGGTCCCACCAGCAAGCCCAGGTAAGGAGACAGCGGCCTTGACTGACCACCAAAGGCACATCAGATATTCAGTCCCTAAGTGTGCACAGTGAAGTCTGACAAAAGAACACACTTGCCCCTCAGGGTTTACAATTTTAGAAGATTCCATTTTGCAGGGCAAAAGGAGCTATTTTCCCATTATTATCTTGGTTCGTTAGGCTGGGAGGCTCTAAGACTAGCTCCTCTCTTACAGATGGGAAATCTCAGAAGAAGAAACACACATGAAACTCTCTATCAGGATGGATATGGGGCGCCTGGGGGGCTCAGTCAGTCAAGTGCCACCTTTGGCTCGGGTCATGATCCCAGGGTCCTGGGATCGAGCCCCGCATCGGGCTCCCTGGGAGCCTGCTTCTCCCTCTGCCTGCTGCTCCCTCACTCTAACAAATAAGTAAATAAATTCTTTAAAAAAAAAAAAAAAGGACGGACAGACATGACCCCCTCACCTCCCAGGCGCACAACACCGATTCGTGTTCTCCGGACAGTGTAAGCACTAACAGGAAGAGCGAGAAGAGCCCAGCCGTCTGCAGCTGTGCGACTGCGTGAACTCCCCCCGCCCCCCCGCCCCGCACAGAGGGAGCCGGAAAGACTGGCTGAGCCACGACTGCCGGCTCAGTAAAGGAGCAAAGGAAAGCGCTCAGCGACAGAGTGCTCCCCGGCAGTGTCTCTCTTCCCCTCACCCACGACACATGTCCAGCGGCCACACGCCAGCGCACCCACCGGAGACCACAGCCTGAGGGCCAAGGGCAACCTACCATGTTTGGCACGTTGGTGACTGAAGCATTCTTGATGTCCGTAGGGAAGGGAGGCAAACTGTTGACCATGCTCTGTTTGCTGGATAACTGGGGGTTCACTCCAGGGGCTCCCATCTGCTGCCCTCCAGTCTGACTGAAGGGTTGTCCGAACGGACTTGTGTTACCAGTCATTCCCACCTGAAACAGAGAACGGCAACATGAGCGGTCACGACACAGTCACGTACAAAAGGAAGGGCCTCAGAAATGCTCACTCTGACCCGCTGAAGCAAAAATCATTACTTCTTGTGAAACCCTCATTTTCATTCTAAATCTTAGGCTTATTCTCCAGGTTCCACTTGGATTATGAACAGAGCAACCTGCTCCAGTGGCCGCACACTAAGGGAAGAAAACCCAGAAGCCGCTCCTGACAGCTCCGCCTGCCCCTCCTGAACCATCGTCCCAAGAGCCAGCGCCTCTCCACTCTCACCGCAGCCGGACTCCTCCTCCTCACACCCCTGCGCCCCGACAGCGGCAGCAACACGTTAAGAAAATCTGGAAAACAAGAGCTTCCAGAATCACTGACAAAGGGGACTTCCTGGAGTTTAATCCTGAACCACTCCAAGTAACTACTTTCTGTCAAATTCCCTCAGAAGACTGAAACTTTGTTTCTATTAGTTCAAAATATGCAGTAGGCACGTTGACTCTGGGATTCACTCTAAAATAATCCCAGGAGGCAAGGAGGTAGTGGCAAGAGAAGGGCCTAGAAAAAAAGTGTCTGGCGCAACTGGCCGTATGTTCTTAACTCCTAACAGGTGACAGGGGTGTGTGTGTGGTAGGGGGGCTGTTATACTACTTTCTCTAATATGACAAGTCTCAGGGCTCCATAAAGTTGTTTTTTTAAATTAGTGAAATAAAACCTACAGTAGCTAAAAGCAAGAGTAGGCAGGAGGAGCCCCTCTCTATGCCTCCCTCAGCTCCTGTCCCTGGCCGGAGCCCTGTGTCAACACCCCGACCCACCTGCCACTCTGGAGGGACCGGCTTCTCTGGCAGCCTGCCCCAGCTTTTCCTGCAAGTTCTAATATCCCACCCGTTGTCTAGTGCTCACTGTACTTTTCGGGTGTCTTGGTGAGATGTTTGGAAACGGGGAGGAAGGGGGGTCCTCTGAGGGAGCGCCTCCTAGGGAAGAGGGCTCCCCACATCAAGAAACCATGGCTCAGCTCTCCCGGCCGACCCCACACGGGGACCAGCGCTGCGGGGCAACTTCCATTCCCTCCTCCTGCGCACCCTGATCTCGCCTGTAAGACGACTGTCTTGAACAAGAAGAATCACATTATTTCCTTAAGCTCTAATATTTTAGGTTGCAAACAAACCAACGCTCACCACAGCTGGCCTCTTTCAGCGGAAACGTCCGCATAAAAACACAAATAAAGACAAACTAGTGTAACCAAGAAGATCTTGCTCCCGAGCACATCCGCGTGTGCAGGTGGCTTCCAGGCCAGGCCCTCACCATTGACATTTTCACCATTTTGGAACGAACACATTCCAGTTGCCACTTTTGCCCTACTTGATTTCCTTGAGTAAATGGAAACAAATTTAAATTCCACTAAACTTCAGGGGCGCCTGGGTGGCTCAGTGGGTTAAGCGGCTGCCTTTGGCTCAGATCATGATCCCAGCGTCCTGGGATGGAGCCCCAGATCAGGCTCCTTGCTCAGTGGGAGTCTGCTTCTCCTTCTGCCTCTGCTTGCCTCTCTGTCTGCCCGTGCTCACTCTGACAAATAAATAAATAAATAAAATATTTTAAAAATAAATAAATAAATAAATAAATTCCACTGAACTTCAAATTCAACCTGAGTAACTGAAACAAACACAAATTTTTCTCAAAGACCAGTAATCAGGCTCAACCTTTCAGTTCAGATGACTTAACCAAAGCAACATGGTAGCTCAGGAAACTTAATGGGCATTTCTGATTCTTGACTAGGTTCCTTCAGTTGTTACCTGAAACTCTGAAGAAATGAAGCAAGAACTTTTATTTTCAAAAAGCATTACCCCAAATTAACTCCAGGTAGTAATTATTTCTCTCAGAATTTATGTTTTATCGGGACGCCTGGGTGGCTCAGTGGGTTAAGCCACTGCCTTCGGCTCGGGTCATGATCCTGGGGTCCTGGGATCGAGTCCCGCATCGGGCTCCTTGCTCGGCAGGGAGCCTGCTTCCTCCTCTCTCTCTGCCTGCCTCTCTGCCTGCTTGTGTGGACTCTCTCTCTGACAAATAAATAAAATCTTTAAAAAAAAAAAAAAAAAAAAAGAATTTATGTTTTATTGAATAAAATCAAACCCTGTTCTTAGTGACCCAAAAATTTGCAGAAAAAAATATAGTTAGGATTTCTACTTCCTGGATTTCATTTAAAATTTCTCTCCTTAGAACCACGTGTACTAGAAGGCATGTGTACCATTCACGCCTCCATGAACCGGCCCTGTCCTCATGGGTGGCCAGGACTTCCAGAGCGCCCGCACAAGCCATGCCTGGGTTTGAGCACGTGTAGATGCAACTTCCCCACCATCATGCAGCGCACCCTTTAGAGCCACCAATTTGACAAACAAGAAAACCAACGTTGTCGTGGAAGTTTCTAGCATCAACAAATCAAAGTGGGCAACAGCTAGAGGGTGGGAAGGAGAAGTAACTGTCCTCCTACTCACACCAACTGTCCAAGGTTGTCACCCCTTTGGTGCAGAGGGAAGTAAACACCAAGAGGCCAATGAACTCCCAAAGGACTTCTGTGAGTCTCAAAGTTCACCCAACTTGTTCTGAAAAACCCATTTCTAGAATTGTCTTGCCAGGGTGAAGATGAGGTAGGTAGGTGTGTTACTGGTCAGCTGCGTTACTACTTGCCTGGTGAGTCTCTGGGCAAAGCACTTCCTAGAGAGAGAGAGAGAGAGAAAGGAGAGAGAGCACAAGCAGGGGGAGCAGCAGGCGGAGCAGCAGGCGGAGGGAGAAGCAGGCTCCCTCCTGAGCAAGGAGCCCATATGGGACTCAATCCCAGGATCCTGGGATCATGACCCGAGCTGAAGGCAGATGCTTGCTTGACTAAGCCACTCCAGGTGTCCCACTGTGACAGATTTCTTGTTACTTTTTCTTCTTGACCATCCAATCAACAATGAAGGAAACCATCTCAACATGGTTTTGATCCTCACAGGGCAAGAACCAAGGCAAAGGCAAAGTCAAAGATCACAGATGGCAAGTAAGCAATGTTCAGCTCAGGGGGGGACCATACATTTAAAAAACCGGGAGGAAATGCCATTCCTCAGTCTCTGACAACAGAGGCGGAGCACGGTCCAGGCTGCCTGCGCGAAGTCAGGCTCTGCTCCCTCAGTCCACAGCCAGCCCCAGGCTAACCCTAACCAGTCAAAGCAAACAGGAAAACCAGTGGACAGTCCTGCAAAGGGCAGCTGCCACCCACCTACCCCATCCTGACAGAACCTGGCAGAACTGAAGGCTACTCTCCAGTTCTAGCCTGCAGTTTGGGCTAAAAGCTATTTGCTTCTAGAGATTGGTAGATTTCTGAATTCCTGTTCTATATATATTCTCCTTTGATCAGACTGAATACATGTGGTCCCGAGTCTAGGCTAACACACATTTTTAGCACCAAGGCTCACAATGAAGTTGTAAAATCAAAATGTCAAATTCCAATAAACATCTACATACTTCCCAACAGTTAACAATTTTGTAAACTCGGCTTTATTTGCAACTGAAGTTTACCAGGATCCGGGTTAAGCTGCTAGAGAACTACCATAAAATTCAAAAGGCAGAACAGCAGAAACAGGCAACCGTTCAACTGATGGTGAAATTTATTAATGTATGAATAAATTAAAGCCTATGGAATTAATATCTATATCCTGCCTCATTCAGCAACAGCCCACACCTGTTAACTCTATTCTTTTGGAGCTCCTTTAAGGACTGAATTCAGGTTCAATCTCAAGAAATGGGAAAAGTGAACGAGTTAATAAGTACCTTAAGAAAGGCAAGCTCTCCTATAATGAAATCTAAATTAAATAATGCCTTATAGGTCTACCACATTTTCCCATGAAAAAACATTCCTGTAGCCAGGTGGATCACTCTTTGGAAAACCTACTCATTCTGTCTGTGACTCTCACTTCAACGAGAGAGTAAGACGTGGAAATGGCAGTCCCTGGGCACAGGAACGCACAAACTAGATAAGGAGAGAAAATTGCTAGTGCCAGACCCAGAGGCCTACCCACTCCCACTCCACAGGGATGTGGATTATTTATTAGCCAAAGCAGGGCTCTAAAGCTTGAGATCCGAAAAGAAAATCTCTCTTTAGAGTTTAGTTCAAGAAACCTGAACAAGGCACGCCTGGGTGGCTCAGTGGGTTAAAGCCTCTGCCTTTGGCTCAGGTCACGATCCCAGGGTCCTGGGATAGAGCCCAGTGCTGGGCTCTCTGCTCAACAAGGGGTCTGCTTCTCCCTCTGCCTCCACAGCCCCCACCCCACTCAGAAAAAAAAGAGAAGGAGAAACGTGAACAATACCTATACTAGCCTTTATCACTGAAACAGGGTGTGAAGCAAATTGTGGTAATAGTGCCTGGCCCGTCAGTCAGAACCTGCTATGGTCCTGAGCTGTCTGGCAAGCAGGTGAGTGACAGCCATCTACAGAAGGACAGGAAGACATGCACTACAGGTATACTGTGGAAAGTACAAGACACTGTATGAGTCTATAGCATTATTCGTCATAACAATAGTTACTGTGTTCTTGGGCCCTAGCGTGTAGTAGGTGCTCACTTAGCATCTGGGGAAGGAACCAAATAAATGAACCCTCTAAGAGACAGCTGCTCAGAGCAGCAGAGACCCCAGCGTCAGCCCTGAAGGTAGATGCAACTAAAGAACTGGGGGCCAGTCCCCGCTGGCTGGAGGGGCACTGGGAAAGGCAGCAGGGACAGTGTCCCTTCTACCTTCTCAATAGCCATCACGGTAGACAGGAGGACAGAGCAGACAGGCAGCCAGCTGGCCATGCTGAATTCCAGCACGAGACCACACCCTCTGGAGCTGGTCTCACAGGAGCATCTGAGCTCCCTGTGACACCGAGTCATACACAGGAGGCACGCCTGGCTGGAAAGCAGGGCCTCTGTGCTACACCTACTGGGCCAGCAGAGCCCTGGCTCCGGGGCAAGGCTCCAGGCCGTGTCCACCGTCCACCCCCCACGACCCCCCGCCTGGCCCAGGGCTTCCCACTGGTGCAAGAAAACACTGCTCTATCGGCCTCGGGGGTCGCCAGTGGCCGCAAACAACCCCTCTGCTGACCTCGGCATGTGGGACAAATATTTTCATTTTCTATTTGTGTCATGATATGATAACTATCAACATATAGCACTAAAAAAACAAGCTCTGGTCTCCTCTCAAAACAGCAAGATTCTCTCCACTACACTAACCCTAAGAACATCTTTATGTTCACCTAATCAAATAAGGTACTAAACTAAAAATCAAAGTACCAACTAGGGGGGTTTAAAGATAAGTAACATTGACAGTAGAAATTTCCTCCCAAAGTAGGTTTCTACAACAGTAGCAAGCCAGGGATCCATGTTCTTGCTCCCTGGCATCCCCTAAAGGTTAAGGATGCCTGCCGTTGGGGAAGGAAACTCCTCACTACCTGGCCCTCTCCATTCTCAGGAAAGGGCAAGCTCTCCCCACGCCTCACACCCACCCCCGCCCACATACCGGCCTTTGCCAGTAGACAGTCTCCAGTCCAAAGACATCAACCGCTCATGGAAACAACCACCCTCACCAGTGAACTCTCCCCAGTTTTCATCTCCAAACACCCTCTTTTCAACATACACTCTCAGGAAGGATCAGCTCATAACCATGTATGAGCTAAACGCCTGATGGGACGATGCAGTGGGACCAGCTAAGAATATCTGGGACAGGAGACAGCGGACGTGGGACAGGCGCGGAGGAAAGATGCTTCCACTGCATGATCTCACTCCGAGCCAGCCAGGCCTTCAGAAAGGTTTTAAGTGGCAACAAACGCGGAGTTTGATGTGGTTTCGACGAGACCACTAAACACGTTCTTTTTCTAAAGCTGAATTCTTCAGCAGTTTTCCTCGCACCCTGACATACACTTAAAACCACACACGCAGCGCAGCAATCAGAGGAAGTACTGCTCTGGGGGGCGCCACTGACGGTGCTCAGGAAACACAGGGAAACGGAACGGAGTACGACCCTACTAGGGACAAAGGGATGGGTTAGAATTTTCTTTTCTAAGATCTTATTTATTTATTTATTTGAGACAGGGAGAGGGAGAGAGAGAACGCTAGTGGGGTAAGGCAGAGAGGGAGAAGCAGACTCCCCGCTGAGCAGGGAGCCCGACTCAACTCAGGGCTCGATCCCAGAACTCCAGGATCATGATCTGAGCTGCAGGCAATCGCTCAACCAGAGCCACCCAGGCGTCCCAGGTTACAATTTTCAACTGCGAGGGCTTCAAAGAATATCTGGTTAAAACTTACCCTTTGTGGATGAGGACAGGCGGGGCAGGGGGCGAAAGGTGAGAAATACAGCAAATCAGCTGGAGAACTGACCCTGGCGCTCTCCACCACCTGGGTGCTTAGGCAGAACCGCGTGTCCCCCAGCTACACTTGGCCCGGCACACGCACGGCACGTGATACTGTTGGACAAGAAGGCTCAGTCCGCAAAGACCAGCCGGCATGGGCCAAAAAGCCAACCCCACGCCTGTTTTTGAAAAAACAAAACAAACTAAAGTTTTATTGGAACACAGACACAAACAGGATTTCATTCGGACGAGCAGCAGGCTAAAGTTAGGTGTATGGACTCAGGATATTTACCTGGTTTGAGGGAAGCTCTCTGCTCAGGGTGAGCTCTGTGATCTCGGGCAATTTAATTACACTTCTCTGTGCCTTGGCTGTTCTGTCTCTGATGCAGACATAACAGCACCTCCTCTTAGAGTTGAGAGAAGATTCAACAAACTGACAACGTAAACCATGAGGAGGATGTCCTACTCTTGGGGCTGGCTAGCAGGTTGTTATCGCTTGGTTTGGGGAGGAACGGTTTCACGTTAGATGGGATTTCTTTCAGAAGTTGCTTAGGGTAATAACAAAATAAATGAATGTTTTTCAGAGTGTGTGTGATAGTGGGGAGTGACTCAGACAGTTTAGGATCAGAGAGAGGGGCCAGCTGGAGACAATGGCATTGGATTATGAGACATTTTCAGAGAAACATAATAAACTTGTGACAAACCCCATCGCGCGCATTTATCAGTTGCAGCGGTACTTGTAATGGGCCACTGTCTTCAAGCTGTCCTAGTAAACAACACATACTTCCAGTTCTCGCTTTGGGTTGTTTTCTAGACTTAAGTCTAGAAACAATACTCAGAATGTTCATTTCAATCTTAATATATATCATAAGCAATAACAATGTAACACCAGCACACCCCACGCCTAAACTTCCTGGGGTGGAATTAAAACCAAAACACGGAAGAATATAGCTACAAAGAAAAGAAACTGAGGGGACTCCTGCCTGTAAGCTGGCTGTGACACAGCACCAAGTGCTCCATCCTGACATGGCTTCGACCCAGCCCGACATGTTCACTGGCCCGAAGAGTCCAGCCTGTTCCTTCACATTCTGGCAAACACAGGAAGCCACAGACTCACGACAGAGGGCATGGAAAGACAATGCAATTTCATACAACAAAAATTTGCCAAATAATTTAAAAGCCAGAAGAATTCGTTCTTTTCAATGATATAAAGAACCAGAACTAACCCAGAGTATGGCCATATCATTTGTAAAGCCCAAAGCATTTTCTCTTGGCAATCTACCGTGGTTGGGAGAAAGCCAAGAAAAGCAGTGTTCATGGAAAGACATGGCCACATGCAGTTGTCTGCTCTCACCCGCTTGCTCTTGGAATCCTTCCAGTACCTCAACTTGGCAAATAAAGAGTAAGCAGAAATATGAAGCACATCGCAACGCCCAAGACATCGCCTGGCCTGTGCAGAGTTACCTGGAACAAGAGAACTGGGCACAGGAGCAGCCTGACCCACCTCCTGGACTCGACTCTTACAACGCTGCCAACCTGGAAATTATTCACGGAAACCTACAGCCCTCAACTCTGGACACTTCCCTTAGACCAGTAAATCACAACTGGAAGATCGGCGGGAGTATTTAGTGACGCTCATGGTATTTCCCTTGGATGATACATGACCAGAATGTGACTTAGAAACAACCATGGAAACTGCTAAAAGGAAGGTGATGGGACAGCAAGTCACTGCCAAGGCTTTTGTGGCCTGAGGCCTCATCTGTACTCATCCAGAATTCACTCCAGAAGCTTCTATCAACAAAACTAGTACCTTAACAGAGTTGGGGCTACTTCGGCATGTCATAGCAGTTAGATACACCAGCTCTCCAGGGTGTGGCCCCTGACAGCTCACTGGTGAAAGCACCAGGCCAAGGTCAGTGGGACATGGTCGGCAATCGTGGCTCTGCACTCATCCGCTGTGTGACAAACCTCCTGCCCCCTCTAAGTCTTAGTTCTCCTTGGATGTACAACATGCAGCATTCAGATGACCACGAGGTGATCTTGAAAGTTCCTTCTAAGCCTAAATCTGATGACTTTTTTTGGTTTTAAACAATCAGTGCTTGAATCGCTAGAGGTCCACACTCCTGGAAAGCCCAGCTGCTCACCGTGGGTGACAATCGGAGACTCGGAGCTGAGCCAAGTGCCAGGACCTGTGGGGATCCAGAACACTGAGGACCTCTCTGCCACGCACACTGCACAGGGCCCAGGCCTTCCACAGCTCTGCACCCTCAGTAGGTCACCATCCCACAGTAGGTCACAGGCACAACAATCCCAGGTGGGGACAATGAAACTGCCATCAATTCCTTCCCCCAGTGCTCCCAAGTCCAAACATCTTCTCAGGTAGAGAAGCAGCCTCTTTAGGATTGAGTACTCCCTGAAAGCAAATTAAAGCCCACAGCAACTGTGGAGAGAGAAGAGAAAGGAAGAGAAGATGATAAAAGAGTAAGAGGGAAAGGGGGAAAAAAGAAAAGCATTTTATGTTACGAAGAGCGAATCCTGATGAAGATGAGTTTACACTGCAGCTCCGCTGTGGCGCCATGGAAGAGACCCAGGCTCTCAGTGACCCGCTCAGTGACCCGAGCCGCTAGCCCAAGCCCTCTGCAGGGAGCGTGAAGGCATTTCCGGTCCCCCCCAAAAAGGGAGGCACCGGCACCGAGGGAGCGCAGAGGAACAAGGAACAAGGCAATGTGCACAGGGGGAAGGGCAGGTGAAGGCGGGACTGAACACACGGAGAAGGCTTTGGGGAAGTGAGCCCAGGATTACTATATTAAAAGAGAAAGAAAGCTGAGGAAAATTCAGGACATTATGTTCTTCTTCTACCTTGGGCCAGGAAAACAGATTAAGTGCTTCAAACAGCCAGGGTGGAACCAGCCCCAGGAAGCAGGCACAAGGACCCAAACCTGGGGCTTCCAGGGGCCTCCTCCTACCCAGCCTCTCCGGCCTCGGCTGCAAGACGACAGGAGGGGATAAAGGCAGGTGCTGCCCAGCTCAGGCAATGCCATAAATCTCAAAGCACCGTTTCACCCACGTGACTCCACTTCTAACTAAACGCTGAGCTGCGAGAATGCTAACGAAGTCGCTCGGTGCAGCCCCACGTCTCCATCATGCCCACTGGGGACTCCGGTGAGGAGGTGAGCAGGACCTCGGAGGATGCCCAGAGTCACCTTCACGTGCCACACTGCACCCGCGGTCACAAATGAGGTACTGGATAGCACATGGAAGAGTGTGAAGGCGATGGAAGGCAGTCGTGGCACAAGTAGAATTTCTTTTACTATAAAAACTCATTACTGACGAAGGGAAAATGTCCCTTGAGCTTAATTGTTAATGAAAGGATACAAAACATATAACCCCTACAATCAGATGTGCGTGCACACACACACAGCAAGAACACCACATTTCCTTTCTTTTCTTAGGGAGCTCTATGTCTAACATGGGGCTCGAACTTACGACCCTAAGGATCAGGAGTCACAGACCAGCCAGGTGTCCCAAACACCAACATATTTAATAGTGGTAACTCTACAGAGTTTACAAGCAATTTTTAAAAGTTTTCTCTTAAGTATTTTCTATATTATTCAAATTCTCTACACAAGGCATTATTTCATCATAAGGAGTAAAGTTATTTTTTAAAGCTATCCTCTACTCAGAATGCCTGGGTGGGTGGCTCAGTCAATTAAGCATCTGCCTTCGGCTCGAGTCATGATCCCAGGGTCCCAGGATCAAGTCCCACATGGGGCTCCCTGCTTAGCAGGGAGCCTGCTTGTCCCTCTGCCTCTGCCCCTCCTCCTGCTTCTGCTCGGGGGCTCTCTCTCTCTCACACAAATAAATAAATAAACAAAATCTTAAAAAAAAAAAAACTATCCTTTACTCAAATATTCTGACTGCCCACAGTGATCACATGACCCACTGTTTGGCTGCCCATCTGTATTTGAAATTTTAATTTAAGCTGTCATCAGACACTGATAAAACTAGGTAGATCAAACTGATTATGACTGCCAGAGATTACTCTTGGATGGTAATTTAATCAAATTCACCCTGGTTGTAACATGGCTAAGTTGTCACACTCTACTCTAATGGATTCTAGAAGTGGCCAGAAAAAGCCTGAACAACGCTTAGCCACTCAGCCATGTCCTACCACTCTCTGCAAAGAAGACTGAAGAGAGGAAAATACAGTCAACAGCCAATCAGGATATAAAAAGCTGCGCACCCGTTCTACTGGTCATGTTCAAACCTGGAAACTGCACAGTGGGTTCCTGGTACAACAAAGGCACAATTAGCCTGTTATCTATACTTCGGTTCATAACTCAGGCCATCAGGGCTACCGTTCCATTTGAACCGCTGTGGAACCTGAGTTCTGGAGAGCAACAGGCAGGAGACCGGATCACGAGGGATTGACCAGAATGTGTTTGGCTCCCCGGTTCAGACAGCAAGGTGCGCTTGTAAGTGGAAAGTACTTACTTGAGGAGGAGGTGATCCAGCAGCTATCCTGTCCGCCCACCTCTCACTAAAGCCCACCTGCCTCCGACCTCAGCTCTGAGCAGCGATGCTCTGATCTTTGGGACAGTGGTCTGAAAGGCTGCGGCCACACGCATGCTTACTGACTGTGGGGTGATGCTTCGTAATCATCTTCCAGGAGGGAAACACTCTGGGGCGGCGGTGGTGCCCAGCATGCAGGACCGTGTCCTCCTGAGCCCAAGGAGAGACACAAGCTACAGGGGAATCAGGCATGCGAGATAAGTGGCTGGCATGGACACGGAGTGCTAAGTGCAGTCTGAAGTGGGCAAAGGGGTCCTGGCCCGGGAGACAAATGGCTCAAGAGGTCATACATGAGCTGGGCTGAACAGTAACAGTGACCTCCAACTGTGGGAACTACTTCTGCATCCTCACCGCCCAGCGGAACACAGAAGACCCACCAGGAAGGGGTCTGCGAACACACTAGGCCTAGAGAAGTTTCATTCCTGCAGTTTCCAAGTCTACCTCTACTCACATATCCACAACAACAGGACGAGATGAGCAGCCATCTGGCCAGGAGTCAACCAAGAGGTGGCAGGTATTCACTAGAATAAAGACTGCAGCGAGCAGGGCTAAGCTGGGATGAATGCCGACGGCCACTGTCAGAGGCAGCAGTCTCAGAGCGCTGCTCCCCACCCGAACAGCCAGGGAGCAGCGCGGCTGCGATCTCTCCGACCAGACCCTCACAGACTCGGTCCCAGAGCGACAGTCTGGCATCTCCAGGACGCTCCCACCCCCACACCTTTCCTTCAATGAACCCACCACATGTGGCACAGCCAAACCCTGCCACCTTCCAGCACAAATGTCATGCAGGCCAGCGCTTCGCATTCCACAGTCAATCTCCAGACATAACGTGCCATGTTATGAAGGGAGAAAGGATGCCCTGTAACCTCCCTTGGTCTGTCCCTTATCTCTGTGGCCTGTCAGCCCAGCTGCTCCCCGCTGAGACCACACAGTCTCGCAAGCCGAGTGCACAGGGCTGCTCGGACTTCCTGTCTCTGACTTACATGGGACAGCACACAGGAAGCTGATCTGGAAACCGCAAAGCACTGTGCAATCTGGAGGTGGCTTTAAGATCTCCTTCCAGAACTAGAGCACAGAAAATCTCTAACAACAGACAGGATTCTTTACAGTGAATATATTTTCTATAATACTGAAAAACAGGCATGTACCCTAATGTAACAATTCACAAAGTCAGTAATTTCAAGACTGTGTTTGAAATTGCCATTTCCTACTGTCCTGTTCTAGGATTTAAGATGGCTTGTTTTCCAGTTCATTCTTCATACACTCGGCAGAAAAACACGAACTGAATAATACGGCTCGTTACTGAGGGCATCAAGTTTCCACTTAGTAGATAACACAGCAACCACTGCAACAAGGTTACCTCAGATTACGCGCCATTTTCAAAAGCCACAAACCACAGGGCCACATTCCCATCCTCAAATACGTAGTAATATGCACGGGTGTACATATATAGAACTATGGCCTGGAATTACAATCCACTGATAATTACTTACATCTTCGGAATAGACGATGTCATCAACATGCAATTTAGAGCTCTGATGAGGTGCTGCTTCGAGCACTATGCACACTCGCCTTATTAGAACATTCAGGAAAGGTGCGTATTCCTCAACAGACATCTGCCCCCACAAAAGGGAATCTCTGCCTACACAGAATGCATTTTATCAAGCAAATCAAAGATGATCAAAGATGCATGGGGGAAAACTCCATTTGTAATTGAATCCATTCCTTCCCCTCCCCTGCCTGCCTATTTTGTAATCTGCCTTTAATTACTTTTTATTGGAAGTACAATTAACATACAATGTTACAGTATGTTTCAGGTGTACAACATATTGATTCAACGATTCTATACATTTCTCTATGCCCAACGCAGGAAGTGTGGTCACTACCGGCGCCTACATAGCATGATCGCGGTATCGCTGTCTGTTGTCCCTACGCTGCACTTCTCATCTCCGTGACTTATTTATTTCATAACTGGATGCTTGTACGCTTAATCCCCTTCATCTACGTCACCCGGCCCATCTACTAACCTCTCCTCTGGCAATCAGCAGTTTATTCTCTGTATTTAAGAGTCTGTTTTTTGTTTGTTCGTTAGTTTTTGTGTTTTTTTTTTTTTTGTATTCCACATATAAGTGAAATCATATGGTATTTGTCTTACTCTGACTTCTTTACTTAGCATAATACCCTCTAGGTCCATCCATGTTGTTGTAAATGGCAAGATCTCCTTTTTTTTATGGAGGAGTGATATTCCACTTGAAACGTACACACACGCACATACACACACAACCACCATATTTTTTTTACCCATTCATCTACTGATGAATACTTGGGTTGCATCTGAGTGAATACATCTTTATCTAAAAATCACTAAGACAAAACCTCTGGTTTGAGGTCCAGCCACACCCACTATCTGAACCCCTGGTAGGAGGCAGTTTTCCTGGTTATACGGCCCTTCAAAGGTTTGCATAAACAATACAGAAAAATTGTAGTAGAAAAAATACAAGGTAGAATTTAAAATGAATAGAAGTTAATAATAAATGAATCGAATTTGTATGTATTCATTTTTAATAATACCAAATATTTTTTAAGATTTTATTTTTAGGGTCACCTGGGTGGCTCAGTGGGTTAAGCCTCTGCTTTCGGCTCAGGTCATGATCCCAGGGTCCTGGGATCAAGCCCAGCATCAGGCTCTCTGCTTAGCGGGGAGCCTGCTTCCCACTCTCTCTCTGCCTGCCTCTCTGCCTACTTGTGATCTCTGTCTATTAAATAAATAAATGAAAACTTAAAAATTTTTTTTATTTTTAAGTAATCTTTACAACAAACATGGGACTTAAACTCAAAAGCCTGAGATCGAGAGTCACACACTCCACCCACTGAGCCCGCCAGATGCCCTAAGACATTTAGATTTTTAAACTGTTAAATTTCATTTCATTTATTTTAACATACTATGAAGAAGAGACAAATCTCCCACCCAGAAGCATTCCAAATAAATTATAGAGACACTCCAGCATAAGGGAGGTAGGCACACCCCCCAACCCTTAATTGTGGACCATGCCCAGTGACTTCCTTCAAAAGAGGGCAGGAAGGAAGGGGTAAGGAGGAAGAAGGCTACAGAGAGACACTTGGTGGACATGACCTCAGCCAGGTGATCAAGGGCAACACCGACCATTATGATGAGCCATGCTGACAGTATGTGCGCTTGATGTGATAAAAATGGCACTTTGTCTCTACCGTCTTCCTTCAGTAGCCCCAAAGTCCATAACCTCAGTCTTATCATGGGAAAACATCAGAAAAACCCCAGTACAGGAGCACTCTAAGTATACCTGACCAGTCCTCTTCAAAACTGTCAAGGTCATTAAAAACAAGTAAAGTCTGAAAAACTGTCACAGCCAAGAGCAGTGAGCCTAAGACGACATAATGTGGTATTCTGGATGGGATCCTAACTGAAACAAAAAGAGGACATTAGTGGATAATTAAGGAAATCTGTATAGATTTCAGTTAATAATAGTAATATATCAACACTGGTTCACTAATTGTGACAAATATACCATATTCAAGATTTTAATAATGTGGAAACTGTGCAATTGGTAAGCAGGGGGAGAAGATATGAGGATCTTCTGTGATGCTAATTTTTGTGTAAATCTAAAACTGTTCTTAAAAAACAAAAGTGTACTTTATTTAAGACTTATTCATTTGAGAGACAGAAAGAGAGAGAAGCAGACTCCCCACTAAGCAGGGAGCCTGATGCCAGGCTCGATCCCAGGACCGTGAGGATCATGACCTGAGCTGAAGGCAAATGCTTCACTATCCAAGCCACCCAAACACCCCAAAAGTGTACTTTTAAAAACACGGGAAAAGGGGCGCCTGGGTGGTTCAGTGGGTTAAGCATCTGCCTTTGGCTCAGGTCATGATCCCAGGGTCCTGGGATCAGGCCCCACATCAGGCTCTCTGCTCAGTGGGGAGCCTGCTTCCCCCTTTTTCTCTACCTGCCTCTCTGCCTACTTGTGATCTCTCTCTGTCAAATAAATAAATAAATAAAATATTAAAAAAAAAAACCATGAAAATAACCTGACAAATACCAACTGTATTAATTCTAATGGAAACATAGGTATTGCTGACTTTATTCTGTGTTCTTTTGTGTTTTGAAAATTAAAAAAACCCTGAAAGTCACAATTCATACCTCCCTTTGCTACAGTAATATTGTTTAAAAAAAAAAATTAAGAGGCAAGATCACTTTTAAAAATCATGTGTAAAGAAATTATAACTGTGCTGGCCTCCTGCACATGAGGTAAACAAACATGCTCACCTTTCTGGCTAGAAAAGGTCACTTCTTCACAGGTCTTGCAAAACCTGCTTGGGTGAGTTGGTAATTTCAGACTGAGAGCCACAGCCCAATCAGAACACAGACAAGGCTCACAGTATGTGTGGGTGTGTTTCTAGAAAAGTGTAAGCAGAAAATCCTTTCAGGATGAAAAATGCTCCTGGTAAAACTAAGACTTTTTCTCCAAGTTATTTGTTCTATACATTTTACAGACAGGGAAACCTGCCACATACACAGAAAACTGGGTGGTACTTTCCCACCAATTCTGAATCTTGCCGTCTTACAGACAAAATGGTGTAGCGGAGTAACTACAGACTTCGGCATCAGACATGGACAGGCTGTACATCAGTATCTGCTACTTTCTAGCACGTGTCATCTGGAATAATTTCCTGGGAGGCAAGAAAGTAGCTCAGAACATTTTATTCCATGTGTCCAACAGGTAAAGCACCCACCTCACCGGGCTATCAAGCACAAGATGAAGTGAGATCATGCCACAAACTCCCCAGCACAGTGCCCAGTACAATGGGCACACAAGAATGGTCACTCCTCAGCTGTTCCTCTCATACCATAACTCAGGAAGAGTAAACACAGTAACGGTTACCTTATCATACCAAAATGTTACATTATAGGCATTATATAATTCTGAAAAATGCCAGAAGTATTACACAGTAATCAACATAAAAACCCTAAATGTTTTAACTTGGTGACAGATGGACAGCAAATTACTGTCTACAGTAAATGTGATTCTTTCCAAAATATTGCAGAAACATTTTGGAGAAGTGGATCCCTGAAGTCATGCTTTGGACCCACTTACAGAAGGAATGTTAGGTTTAGCACATCCAAACTTTCCACACTGAGCAAGGAAGGAAATAACAGATACCTTCTGAAGTATGATGTGTCTAGTCACCAGTGGGCAACCATTCCATATTCTCATGTTAGTTTATTTGTTTCTTTTGAAGTAGGCTCTGCACTCAGCATGGAGTCCCACACCGGACTTGAACTCACAACCCTGAGATCAAGACCTGAGCTGAGATCAAGAGTCAGATGCATAACCTACTGAGCCAATCAGAAGCCCCCATTCCACATTCCAACGTATGCTCACATCAAGTTGGAGAGGTCTCCCAGTACCACAGCCTCTTGTAGAGCTGGTAACAGAGGAAGACTCACAGTGCCCCATACCCAAGACCTCCAAATTAGAATCTGCATCTTAACAAGATCCCCGATGATCCTGAAGTCCTCAAAGTTTAGGAAGCACTGCCCAAACCTATGCTGAAGTCTGACAGACCAGCGCCTGGCCAGGTTTGAGAACGGCTCCTATAATGTTTGTACTGATGGAAATGCACCAGAGAGGAATATGAGAACAGAGGCTTCACAAAGATCCCGAGTTTGAATATCGAGCCACCGTTCTAAGTAAAACATCTGATTTTGAGCTCCAAAGTTTTTACCTACTGAGTAGTTACAGGGTAACATTAAAGCTTAGGCACAATCATGTTTTCAAACTTCCTGGTAATCTGCAGCTGTCTCTTGACATACCAGGGTAAGCCTGTCCCTTCAGCCCACCTCTGAGGCTGCATGCTTGCTACAGTAGAGGCTGGCCTGAGGGTCAGCCTCACAGCTTCAGAGCCCCCCAACCCCAGAAATTTCATTTGTTCATTCAAGTCAGGCAAGTTCCCAACCAAGAAACAACCAGCAACAGATAATTAAATGCAGAGCTCCACAGGCAACGGAGAGTAGGCCCAGGGAAGAGTCTGAGCAGAAGCCTGAGAGAACCTACAGTCGGTACAGGTGCTGTACAGTGCGGCAGGGCTGAAGCTGAAGGCAGTGCAAGGGCCCTGGACACCTTAGTGAGTGAATGTGGGTTCTGAACGTGAATGCTTCAGTCTGCACGACTACCAGGGAACCGTGAACTGAACAGATACCAGAGGCAGCACAGTGCTGGAGACATGGACATTCTTACTGGCCAGAAGCTCACAACTTTGCTCAATGTCCCACATATTGAGTTAAAACACCCCACAAAAGACCATGCAGGGCACCTCAAGACCTGCCTTAAGAAAGTTTAAAAACAAGTCTTGAAAGGATCATACTGGTCTGTGAGTCCAACATCTTCTAGAACAAACCCAACATTCTCTAAAGGAAGACAAGAAAACTTATCTCCAACAACATATTCACAATGTCTGCTACACAATCAAAAATTACTGAACATATATAAAGAGGGAGGAAAATGTAACCAATCAGAAATTATACACACACACACACACACACACAGAATACCACAAATGAAAAATCAGCCTTCAAAAGAAGGACAAGAAAGGAAGAAAGAGAAAAAAGTATCTCTTACAAATAGTAAAGAGACAGATAGTATCTCTTACAAAGAGCAAAGAGATAGCAAGATGGGGGACCTAAATCCAACTCTATCAACATTCACTGTAAATAACTAAACACTCCAAGACTAAGATCGTCAGAATAAATTAAAAATGGGTTCCAACCATATGCTCTTTACAAGAGATGAACTTTATTATTTTATTTTTACTTATTTTGTTTAGAGAGAGACTCTCAAGCAGGCTCCACGCCCAGGGCGGAGCCTGATACAGAGCTCCACCCCAAGACCCTGAGATAATTATCTGAACCAAAATCAAGAGTCACTCAACCCACTAAGCCACTGAGGCACCCCTTATTTTTTTTAAAAGATTTTATTTATTTATTTGACAAAGAGAGAGATCACAAGTAGGCAGAGAAGCAAGTAGAGAGAGAGGAGGAAGCAGGCTCCCCGCCAAGCAGAGAGCCTGATGCGGGGCTCGAGCCCAGGACCCTTGGATCATGACCCCAGCCAAAGGCAGAGGCTTTAACCCACTGAGCCACACAGGCGCCCCTATTTTTTTTATTTTAAAGATTTTATTTTTAAGTAACCTCTATACCCAACGTGGAACTCAAAATCAATCTCAAGATCAAGAGTCACAGGCTCCACCACTGGGCCAGCCAGCCAAACCACAGACTTTATAAGACACAAGAAGCTAAAAAAATATGCCTTGCAAATATTAATCATAAAAAAGGAGTGGCTATGTTAATGAGACAAGTAGATTTCAAGACAAAGGATATTAACAGAAATAAAGAGGGACATTTAGAATGATAAAAGGCTCAATTCATCAGCTAGACAGAATAATCCAAAATGTATATTCATCTAATAAAAAGGCTTTAAAACACAGGAAATAAGCAGTCAGATTTTATTCTGACTGAAGGAAAAATAGACAAATCTGTAATAACAACTGGATATTTTAATAGTCTCTCAGTAACTGATAAAACCAAAAAAAGTCCGTAAGAATCCAGCTGATGTGAGCATAATCCAGCCATTACAGAACACCTTACCCCACAGCTGCAGGATGCACGTTCTCCCAGACCACACGCAGAACATTCACAAGATATACTATATACTGGACCATAACACAGGTCTCGGCAAACGTCAGAGGACAAAAATCATACCGAGTATGTTTTCTGACCATTAAATGAATAAGAAATGAGCAACCAAATAATATCTGCAAAATTCCCAAATATTTGAAAATTAAGCAACATGCTTCCACGTAAACACGAATCAAAAAAGAAATAACAAGTAAAATACAGAAATACTATGAACTAAATGGCAATGAAAACAAAACATCACAGTTTACGGGATGCAGTATGGAGCAATCCTTTAGATGAAATTTACTGCTCGAATGTTAATTATTGTTAAAATTTAAAATCAGTGATCTAAGCGCCTACCCCAAGAAGCTAACAAGAGCAAAATAAACCCAAATTAATTGGAAAGAAATTAAGAAAAATGGCATTAATGATACAAAAAACAAGAAAGGTGATAAACCAAAAATTGATTGTTTGAAAAACTAAAGCTCACAAACCCCTACCCAGTGTGATCAGGGAGAAACAGAGAGAAGCAGAAACTATAAATACACGATTGAAGGGAGGGTACTGACCATTAATTACAGATTCTACAGATATTAGAAGGAAATTAGGGTAATATTATGAGCACATTTATGGCAAATGAACTTAGATTAAATGGATAACCCCCTTGAAAAATAAACTCCCAGTACAAAAGAAGCACAAAGAAGTGAAAATTTTGAAGTGCCTGTACCCATGAAATGAACTGAATAATAATTAAAAATCTTCCCATCAGGGGCGCCTGGATGGCTCAGTGTGTTAAAGCCTCTGCCTTTGGCTCAGGGAGCCCTGCATCAGGCTCTCTGCTCAGCAGGGAGCCTGCTTCCCCGGGCCCCTCACCACCGCCTGCCTCTCTGCCTACTTGTGATCTCTGTCAAATAAATAAATAAAATCTTAAAAAAAAAAAAATCTTCCCATCAGAAACACTTCTGATGGCTTTACTGGCGTATTTTATGAAACACTTAAGGACTAAACAATACTAATCTTAGACAAACTCTTTCAGGAAAGAAGGGAAGGGTAACTGTTGCAAAGTAATTCTGTGAAGCCGGCAGGGTCTCCATATCAAAAACATGTAAGGACGTGGCAAGAGAAGCACACATCCATATCCCTCATGAACACAGAAGCAGTATTTTATTTTTTTAAGATTTTATTATAGATTTTATTAAAGATTTTATTTAAAGATTTTATTTATTTGACAGACAGAGATCACAAGTAGGCAGAGAGGCAGGCAGAGAGAGAGAGGAAGAAGCAGGCTCCCTGCTGAGCAGAGAGCCCGATGCAGGGCTCAATCCCAGGACTCTGGGATCATGACCCAAGCTGAAGGCAGAGGCTTTAACCCACTGAGCCACCCAGGTGCTCCTGGATGGTATTTTCATACATCAGATCCAATAATACATAGAGAAGACCACGCACCATGAGCAAGGGAAGCTATTCCAGGAATGTAAGGCTGGTTCAACATTCAGAAAGATGTTCTTCACCACATTAGTAAAATAAAGAAAATTTCTATGATCATCTCAACAGACACAGAAGTATCTGATGACGTTCGGCAACGATTTATGGTCAACAGACTCGGCAAAGTGAGAAGAGCAGGGGACTTTCTTAGTCAAGAAGATTCTAAAAAGGCTACAACTAACACTACACTTAGAAACAGCGATAGGACGCTTTCCTCCACAGGTCACGAACAACACAGGGGGTGTGTGCTTACACAACTTTCATGCAACACTGTACTAAAGATCCCAGGCAGAGCAATAAAGCCCAAAAAATAAGTGTAGAAGAAGAAAAGTCTCTATTCAAAGACAACATGACTTAGAAAATTTTAAGGCATTTACCAAATAAATAACAGAACCAATAATGGAGTTTAGCAAGGTTACAGGACATAATGTTAATACATGAAAGTTATATTTCTCTGTATTAACAAAAAACAATTCAACCAATGATATAAAACTTAGAAATTAAACGGAAATGAAAAAGAGGAACCAAGCAACCTGATTTTAATACTTACCAGAAACCTAAAGAAATGGACAGACAGATGGAATAGACCAGAACAGGGGTGGCAGACTTCTGTAGAGAACAGTTACTAAAGCTTTTAATCTTACAGACTTAGTCTTAGCTATGGTACTTAGCTATGGTTTCCATCCCTCATTCTTTCATTATTTGTTTTTCAGCTTGTTTTTTAACCAACCCTTTTAAAATATAAAAGCCATTCTCATGTTGTGGGCCATATAAAAACTGTCCACAGGCCAGATCTGGCCCCTGGGTTGTAGCTTGCTAACTCCTGGACTAGAGAGTCTAAAAACAGAACCCTCGTTATCCAGTCAATTCCATTCCTAGTTATTCATCCAAGAGAAATGAAAATTTACGTCCACACAAAGACTGACAAAATGTTCACCAGAGCTTTATTCTTGATGGCTCCAAACTGAAAACCACCACAACCTCCACAAATAGGAGACTGGATAAGCAAATCGCAGTGCACTCCCACAACAGAATACTATTTGGCAGTAAAAAGAACTGAACTCGGGAATTACATGGATGAATCTAAGAACACGCTTTAAGCAAAAGAAGCCTTGCAACTGAAGTCCACGCCACAGGATTCTATTTACACTGAGTCTGAGAACACGTACAATGTGAAAGAAATCAGTCATAGGAGCGGGGTGGAAGGACAGGGGAAGGGAGAAATGCAAAGGTACTTTCTTACTTTCTGGGATAATGGAAACACCCTGTATCCTGACAGGGGTGTGAGCTACACCCGCATGAGTTCTGACAAATCCATGAACCCTAAGACCTGTGCATTTCACCGTATGTACATTTCCAAAAATAATAAAACAATAAAACATTTGAAAATTAACAGGTATTTAGTAGGTCTTTAACTCCAGATCCTAACAGTTGACCTTTAGCTGTAAAGTAACAAGACTGAGTAGGTCTCCTTACAAGTGTTATTCTTCAAAACAGGCACCTGGGAGACTTACTAATCAAGGTATTCCTTGTTGCTATCATGCAAAACATTCATTCAGTTTCTTACAGAACATAATCTGTTACAAAGTTAACTATAAAAAAGAAACATGACTTCCACTTTGACTTTAAAAAGAGATACATAATTATAGATAAAAATCTGGTAAGGAAGACATTGAAAAGGTAACACTAATTTTGAACTAGGTGATAGTATCCTCACGAGCAATGTTTTCTTCTCTAGACTTCCAATATTTTATACAATATAGAACTATTTCCATTATTAGAAAATATTCTCTGGGAGCGCCTGGGTGGCTCAGTGGGTTAAAGCCTCTGCCTTCGGCTCGGGTCATGGTCCCGGGGTCCTGGGATCGAGCCCCACATCCGGCTCTCTGCTCAGCAGGGAGCCTGCTTCCTCCTCTCTGCCTGTCTCGCTGCCTACCTGTGATCTCTGTCTGTCAAATAAATAAATACAATCTTAAAAAAAAAAAAAGAAAATATTCTCTGAAAACATTAGAAAAGCAGTCTCATTATCACTTCAAATGTTCTGTGGTTATCTCAAATCCTTTCTGAAAGAAAGCACCAGCCACCTAACCCATCTTCCCTGAATGTTTTTCAGTAATCCCAGGCACAGCGCTAAGAAGTAGGGGCACACCACCTCATTCAATCAGCACAACTCTCCGGGACAGATATTATTATGATCACCCCCCTTTAATCTACACAATTCTCAAAGGCAGGTACTATTATTATCCTCATTTAAAAGACAAAAAACTAAGACCCAGAGCAATTACATAAATTTTCCCACAGCAGATAATTAGCGGAGCCTGGGTTTGAACCGAGGCAGCTTCCTCCAGAGCTCTGGCTCTGCTCTTAAGCACAGACCCGTACTTGGTCTGGGGAAGGCGGTGGCGGCAGTGGCGGCGGCTACTACTATGAAGAGGAAGAAAAAAGGAGGAGGAAGAGGATCAAGCACCACCTGTAGCCAAGCCATTTAATATACATACACAGTCTCATTTAATTAAAAGGTCTGAAAAAGAAACAAATTCATGAATAATTTTTCAGAAGATTTTATTTATTTGAGAGCGCGCGCAAGAGCAAGCATGCATGAGTAAGTCAGGCAAGCATGCATGAGTCCAAGCATGCACGGGAGGGGGAAGCAGACTCCCCAGCAAGCAGAGAGCCTGATGGGGGGCTCGATCCCAGGACCCCAGGCTCATGACCTGAGCCGAAGGCAGATGCTTAACGGACTAAGCCACCCAACTACCCCAAATTCAAGGATAATTATCATGGGAAGTTGGGCACAGCTGTGAGCACCTTCCATTAAGATCATGGATATGATTACCGAGCTGGCTTAACGTTTTCCCCCAAAACTGGTGCCTACTGGAGCTACACGCAACTCACGGCATGCTGCATTCAAAGCTCTGTCTTCTATGAAGTGGTCTATGAACTGACCACTGATTTTCACTGTGACTTTAAGAAAAGGTCAAATTAGGATGTAGTTAAAATTCCCTTACCTTCTTTGTATTAGTTCAAGGATCAGATGAAAGGATTAGATTACATGAAAACAAGGAAAACATCAGACAAAGGTACAGTATTATTTCTCTTGCTATTAAGTATTAGAGATTTCCTATCATCGTTCAAAAATAGAGAAGGTGGATGAGTAATTCATTCCTTCAAGATCTAACTTGGCTCTACTAATTCTTTACACACTATGTTCTGCTAATTCTCTCCTTTAGCACACAGGTTCTCAGAGGGTGGTCACAGACCAGCAAAACCAGGGTCACATGCGAGTTGGCAAAATGAAATAAAATAAAATAAAAGCAAATTCTTGGGTCCCACCCCGAACCCACTGAATCAGGAACTCTGGGGAGGGGGTCCAGGATTCTGGGTTAACAAGCCTGCAGCAGATTCTGGCTGACTGGGCCCAAGGGGTCTTCATCTAAATCAAAGCCTTTACCCCTTAGGGAGAGCTCCAGGCAAAAGTAAGCTCTGTGTTTTCTGACCACTTTCCAAAAAAGAATATTCCAAAAATGTTATTAAAAAAAAAAAAAAAAAAAAAAGCCCTCAGCTCACCCCTTTTGAAGACAGCTTACTATGCAAACTACTTTGGTCCCTTTCAGATTTGTTACTTCTAAGAAAGGACTAACAGGATTTCTAGGGTTGCAAAAGCACACTTTTTATCAACCTTAGAATTAGAGAGATTCTGGACCCCTGGCAACACATATCACAACACCATCCCTTCTATCAGCTGCTGACTTTCCTCCGCTACCCTCTCTATACAGAGCAACAACTCAACACCTGTACCCAGGAGACTAACTTAAGTGTACAGCTTCCAGTTTCTATTTGAATTTATCTTTTCTGCTTTCCTTCTAAAAGACAAGCATTTGGGTTATTTTCAGTGGAAAACTAGAACATGCTACCAAAGAGATAACATATCAGGTTCTGCCCCTGTTGAAGTTAAGACGGTTTCCTTTTTTCTTTTTAAGTCATATCACGCCTTGTTAACATTATTGCTATGTTGTTGAAATAGCTTATATATATATTTTTTAATTAATTTATTTACCTGACAGAGAGAGATCAGAAGTAGGCAGAGAGGCAGGCAGAGAGGCAGGCAGAGAGAGAGAGAGGAGGAAGCAGGCTCCGTGGAACGCAGAGAGCCCGATGCGGGACTCCATCCAAGGACCCTGAGATCATGACCTGAGCCAAAGGCAGAGGCTTAACCCACTGAGCTACCCAGGTGCCCCATAACTTATATTTTCTATTTTAAATTATTTCTTTAAGATCCACAAAATTAGGAATAAGAAAGTAGAAATAACCATAAACATTGAGTAAGTCTAAAATTATAATAAAGATTTTTTTGCACAGCTCAAAAGCTAATGAATCTTAAAGCCTGGATGAAAAGAAAAAAAAATTTTTTTTTTAAAGATTTTATTTAATTATTTGTCAGAGAGAGAGAGGGAGAGAGAGCAAGCACAGGCAGACAGAATGGCAGGCAGAGGCAGAGGGAGAAGCAGGCTCCCTGATGAGCAAGGAGCCCGATGTGGGACTCGATCCCAGGACGCTGGGATCATGAACTGAGCCGAAGGCAGCTGCTTAACCAACTGAGCCACCCAGGCGTCCCAAGAAAAAAATTTTTTTAAAGATTTATTTATTTGAGAGAGACAGAGACACAGAGAGAGGAGGGGCAGAGGGAGAGATAGTCTTAAGGAGACTCTGCAGCCAAGGGCAAAGACTGATATGGGGCTCCATCTCATGATCCTGAGATCACAACCCAAGACTAAACCTAGAATCAGATTTGCTTAACTGACTGTGCCACCCAGGTCCCCCCAAAAGAATTTCTGTTAAGATATAAATTACAAAACTGACTCAAGAACGGACTGCAAAGATCAGTAATATCCCTTAGCCAGACTATGTGGAATCCAATCCTGGTTCTGCCACTGTGCTTAGTCAACTTTCCTTCATTTCTCCACTCTGTGTTCTTCCATTTCTTAATCTGTGACATGGAAATAGTACATACTACCCACTTCCTATATTTTTATGAAGAATAAAAGTTAAATATTTTTGAGTTTTTCTCAAACTTAGACTTTGGGTTTGTTTTTTTTTTTTTAAGATTTTTATTTATTTGAGACAGAGAGAGAGAGGCAGGCAAAGGAGAGGGTGCAGCAGGCTCCCTGCTAGGCAGAGTGCCCAACACAGGGCCTTGATCGCAGACCCTGGGATCATGATCTGAGCCAAAGGCAGACACTTAACAGACTCAGCCACCCAGGAGTCCCAAATTTAGACTTTTCTCAAAGAAAAATACATTGACCAAAGACATCAATTGCCTATAAGGTCCAGGATCTATAGAAAATATCAAGAGTGCTATCGAAGATCTTCAGTCACCCCCCCAGAGAAAAAAAAAAAACTTTAGGCCCATAGAGTTAAACAGTGATCTCTCTCAATTCTTCAAGAAACAGATCACATGTTAAACCATTCCAGAGAAGAGATGTGAAAGGTTTCCAAACTCATTTTGACCAAGTTACAGAACACTGATATCAAAACCTGACAAAACACAAAACAGAACAATGGATCAATCTCACTACTCATTAGTGAGAAGCAAAAATTCTAAATTTTTCTCAACACTAGCAAACAAAATTCAGCAATACATTAGCTTTCAACTTCACAATTACAGAGATAGCTCGATTTGATATTAGGAAACCTACTGAGGTAATTTGTCACATAAATAAGACAGAAGAGAAAAAATCACAGCATAATCACATCACAGACATTAAAAGGAATTTCATAAAATCAGCAACTCACAAATACGGATTAGATTATGTTCCAATTTAAAATGGCTGCAAACCAAAGCTCACATCATACTTAGTAATAAAACACTAGATAAAACTCTAAGTCAGATACAAGACAGGGAAGTCCAAGAACATAAATACTGGTAGAAATACTGGCAAGAAGAGGAAAGGATCAGAAACGCAAAGATGACTGTCTACTAGGAAAACACAAGAGAATCACTTGAAAAAGTATTAGAATAAAAGAATTCCACAAAGTGGCCAAGATCACCAAAGTAACACACACATATATGTTACCATCTTTCCTCTACTAAAACAGTGATCACATAAAGAAAGAGAGTAACTCATCCAAAGCAACAATAAATCCACCGATACGTGTGAAAATAAACTTAGTAAGAAAGGTGTATTACCTACATAAAGAAAACTATAATATGCATCTGAGCAACATTAAGGTTCCATGAAAAGACCTAACTTGTATGTTTAGGATAAGATGACTCATGAAGCCACAAAACTATTATAACACCAAATTCCTTCTTAAATGATTTATAAAGTTCAATACAATCCCAATCAAATTCTGAGATTTTGTTCATTTTTAAGAATTTGAAAGACAGTTCTAAAGCTTATCTGAAACGATAGTTCTCGACCTTGGCTGTCATGGAAAGGGAACTGTGAACCACATCAATGCTCACGCCACATCCCAAAGAATCTAATGTAATTGGTGTGCAGTGGGGTTCAGGCATCGTATTTCTAAAAAATCTCCCCAGGTAACTTGGATGTGCAGATAGGGTTGAGAATGACACACCTCGAAGACTGTCTTGTAACGGTGGCCATGAAAGCAGTGGATTCTTTAAAGGGAATGATGAGCAACGACCTCCCTCACATGCTGAAGTTCATTACATTTCTGGCACAGGATACGCAAGGATCAATGAGACAAACAAACCAACGAATAGTCCAGAATTAGACCTAAACCATGTATATTTGAAACGGAGTAAAACATAACAGAAATGGTACGTCACATTAGTGGGGAAAAAGCTGGATCAGCACTATCTAAATAAATGGCACTGGGATGACGACTATAGATCTCTATCTCACTCGGGCCAAAATCAATTCTGAGCTAAATACCCAAGATAAAAGGGGAAAAAATACAGAATATTTCATAATTTTGGAATAGAGAAAGCATTCCTAAACATAACGTAAAACCCAAAAGCCGCAAAAGATAAAATGGATAAATCTGTTTCTGTAAAAACTGAAAACTTCCATTTGGTAAAAACACAGAAATATCGAATTTGTAAACCCTAGTAGCTATATGCCTGGTAAACCAGACTTCAGCAAATACAAAAGAGGGGGAAAAGCTTACATTTATTAAACGGTCTTATCTTTGAATACACAAATATTAAGAATTCAAGCCAACAAGAAAAAAAAGGGAAACGCAACAGAAAGAGGACATGAGGGACGCCTGGGTGGCTCAGTTGGTTAAGCAGCTGCCTTCGGCTCAGGTCATGATCCCAGCGTCCTGGGATCGAGTCCCACATCGGGCTCCTTGCTTGTCAGGGAGCCTGCTTCTCCCTCTGCCTCTGCCTGCCATTCTGTCTGCCTGTGCTCGCTCTCTCTCTCTCTCTCTCTCAAAAAAAAAAAAAAAAAAAAAATAAAAAAAAAAAAAAAAAAAAGAGGACATGAATAGTACAATATAAATGCCCATGAATTCATGAAGAGACATTTTTGCCTAAGAGAATGGCAAATCAGCAAAAGGATGCTATCAGTGTTGGTAAGAATTGGGGGATGGGAGTTAAAGGGGGGGGGTGGGACAGGGACTCACTGGCCTTTGGTAAGAGTCTAATCTGCACAATGTTTATGGGGTATTTGACAATAGCTACGCTTACCAAAAATGTCAATATTCTTTATTTTTTTTATTATTTAAAAAAAAATGTCAATATCCTTTAATCCAAAAGTCTCACTACCAAGATTTTTTTTTTTCTTTTTTGGTTAAGTGATAGAGTTTTATTAAGCAGGGGCATGAAGAAAGCCCTCCAGAGTCAGAGGGGTCCCAAGAGGGTTGCCCCACTACCAAGAATTTATCTAGTGACACTCAGCCGTACAAAGATGTATTATCAAAACTGTTATATCAGCAAAACATTGGAAACTACCTAAATGTACAGCCATCAGGGCACTAGTCATATAAATTAAGATATACCCAATCAGGGACCACTACCATACCATACCCAGTAAGAAGGACCGAGCTCGATCTAACACAGAACTTCCGACTTACATTAAAGTGGCAGGAAGGAGGCCTGTGTGTGTACATACACACATAACGGGAGGGCCAGAGCGAGAGATTATACTACACCACTCTTTATGTTTAGGGGACACACACACACACACACACACACACACACACACACACACACACACGCCCACCTCTCTAGGCCTCTATATGCACAGATCATCCCCTACAGGATAGATAAGAAATAGTCGCCTTTGGTGAGATAATTTGGGAGAGCCAAAGGTCAAGAGTTAAGGGAGATTTTTCAGCTCTCTTAGTGCCTTTTTCTTTTCTTTCTTTCTTTCTTTTTTTTTTTTTTTTTTTGTGTGGTTTGTTGTTAAACCATGTACAGGATTACTTTCTAGAAACAAAACTTTTAACAAAACCTTTGACCCAATAACCTCACTTTTCAGAATCTATCCTATGATGCCCCCACAAAAAGATATATTTATTGCAGCTGTACTAATGAAAAATCAAAAACGACCCAAATGTTCATCATCAGAGGAGTAGAGCAATAAATTATGGTACATCCTATAATGAAATACTTTGCTATCAGCAGGAAAACAAGGGAAATCTGTGTGTGCTGATAAGAAAAGGCAAGTAGGGTATGTACTGTTACATAAAATAACCAGGTGCTTATGTAGCTTGGTTCCATTTCTTATTCACATGTATCTGGGGGCGCCGGGGCAGCTCAGTCAGTTAAGCATCTGACTCTTGGTCAGTCAGGTCTTGCTCTCAGGGTCCTGAGTTCAAGCCTCCAGTGGCCTCCACAATGGGCAAGGAGGCTACTTAATAAAACAAAACAAAAACACAAACAAGAAAAAAAAGTGGTCACCTGTAAAGAATGAGGTGACTCTTTTCTATTGTTTGAATTATTTTATAGGAAATCTGCATTTCATTTGTGATAATTTTTTTAAAAGATTTTATTTTATTTGACAGAGAGAAAGAGGAGGAGAACCAGACTCCCCACTGAGCAGGGAGCCAGATGTAGTACTCGGTTCTAGGACCCTGGACTATGACCCAAGCCAAAGGAAGACGTTCAACAATTAAGCCACCCAGATGCCCTATGATGATAATTTTTTAAACAAAATTATCTTTTAAAAAGTTTCTTCTTCCTCTTGTGCATTTTAAAATCTTCGACTTAAAACGAGCTTGTCTCTTGCTCTTAACCATTTCCCCATAACTCTTAGTTCTTTTGTCCCCCTGAAAAGCCATGACAACCCTTCCAAAAAACACCAGTCCCTGTGTTTCCTTTGCCACCAGCCTCTTTGGGATACCTACAGGGAACAGAGATGACTGTCCCCAAAACACTAACTTGGCTTCCGTTCCACACAGTGAACACTCGCAAAGTGTTGTCTGAAAGAGAGATCACTCTGTACAAAGGAATGAAAGCCCCGGGCGCCCAGAGGAGCTCGCAACGGCAGAGACACACCGACAGAGCCCAGACTGCAGGAAACCTGCCAGAACCAATGAACAAAACAACCGGATTCTTCAACAAGTGAATTGTACGGATCCTAGAAATTAACAGATTCTCAAGAGTCATATCCACTAGCTACTCCAATTGTTGGGGAGGGGGCGCACTATAAAAACAAATTAGGACACATGAGACCACTGGAAATCTGACTTATCTAGCAGACCTCGAGGACATGAAGAAATCATTCATTTATTTACATGTGAGAATGGCGCTAGGTTCAGGTCTATCCTGTCTAACTTTTAGAAATATACATTACCAGTGGCTCACCAAGTCCGGTCAAGGAGCCCAGATACCTTTTAGAGAGGAGAGGGTCATGATGTCAAAACTATTCTCATAAAATACAAAGACATTATTGCCTTTTTTACTCTCATTCTCTCACAGAAACACAGAGGCACTTTCCAGAAGCTCTGTGTCCAGTGGTATCACCGTGCTTAATAGCTAATGGAATGTGTGCTTGGTTTTCAAAATTCTGTTTCAGTATTTAATATGGCAAATACCGATAACTCTAACCCGTATTTTAAAGAAATCTTCTCGGGGCCTCAACAGTTAAGATTATTCAGGAATCCAAAGACCAAAAAGTTTGAGAACACTTGCATTAAACTACTATGTCTACTTTTACACAGGATTTAAATTCTCCAAAATAAAACATTTTTTTGTAAGGGGGTGGCATGGATTGATGAGTCAGCGGGAAAGAGCAAACATCAGGCTGACCAGAGCCCTAAACCCACAGCAATGTCTTCTCAACCTACCTCTAGAAGGCAAGTGCATACACAGGCGCTTCTGCAAACACCAGGGACAACTGAAGTTGAAGTTAACATTCCTTCCCCTTTAACAACAAATGACTGTTGAACAATGTGGGAGTTTGAAGCCTTGACCCCTGCCCAGTGGGAAAATGGCATAAAGATTATGACTTCCTAAAACTTAATAACTAATAGCTTACTACTGCCCGGAAGCCTGGCCAACAACATAAACAGTCGATCAGCACATGTTTTGTATATGCACTATATACGGTTTTCCTACAATAAAGATGGAGAAAACATTACTAAAATCAAAAGGAGAATACATTTATAGTACTGTATTTACCCCCACACACACAAAAAAGGGCAAAAAACAAAACCACCACCGCCCACGTGTAAGTAGACTCACATAGTTCAAGCCTGTGTTGTCCAAGGGTCAACTGTACTTCATTTTTATTTCTTAAGTTAAAAAAGAAATTGTCTCCTTACCGAAGACAGTGCCAGGGCTTCATCTGCATCTCCTCGCACCCGAGACAGCCTTGTGGGGAAACTGTGTGCTACCCTTTCCTGCACTCTTCCTTCATACGGAATAATCAAATCCAAGAAACAGCCCAGACTGTTCTACTGTTCTAGAATTTGCTGTTGCAAATACTGCCTGCCACAGGTGGCTGCCACTGAGGGGCCCCCCCATCTCAGAGCCACCGTGGCATCTGCTCCCTCACTGGGAACCCGCCTGCACCCAACCTCCTTGTCAGCCTCCGGCATCCAAGCTGTCCCTCATCTACCTTGGCATCTGCCCTCCCTTTCCTCCAGGTTCAGCCCCTGCTCTGCAGGCCGGCCGCAGGGCCGGCAGCTGAAACCCAGAGCAGCGCTCTCAAGCTGCGCCACCTGGAGGCTCCCGAGAGCGCAGGGTGCCAGCCCTGCCCGGGTCTGAGTACAGTAGCCCCTGGGGCTTCTAACAAGTCCCAGCCGCAGCCACAGCCACGGACCTCGCTCTGGGGACCACCGCCGCGGAGCTCCTTCTGTGACCCGCGGGCCCACTCTGCCCCTGGCTCTGCCGCCTCCCCCGCTGTGAATCCCGGCAGTGTGGGGACAAGCTGGGAACACAGCTTCTTGGCTGTTAAGATGGAGACTGTGGCAAAAGACACTTCACCAGGTGAACATAAGAAGAGAAAGAAACAGCGAGTAAGAACTCCATCAGCTGAGAAAGGAGAGGGACAGCAACCTCCACCAGACTCCGCACGCAACAGAAAGCAATTCCCAGCCCAAGCTGCCTCTCTCAGCCACGTGGTCCCACCTCCGCCATCGTGCTCGGAGGCTACGAACGGGCCACCGGCCCGAACACATCCCGTGTCTACAAATGCTCCCGTGCAGACTGTTGTACTACGGGATTCCTGAAGAGCTCCCACTTTAAAGACAGGGGCAGGGATCTTTATCTCTGGATTCCAGATACCAAACCTCCCTCTTGCAAATCTGAGGGGCAGGAACGGGCCGCCCCGTCCCACTTCACCACTGCACCCCCCTCCCCGCTAGCAGCAAGTATTCAAAGCGCGTAAGCTCACTTACCTTGGTCATGCCTCCTGCCTGCGCCGTGTTCAGTCCGGCGTGACTGGCCATTTGCGGTGAAACCTGGGTTAACGTCTCGGCCAGCACACTACTCGCGGCCCCCTGCATGGCTGGAGCAGGGTACGGCATCCCAGCTCCCCTTCCTCTGCCTGCGGCCCCAAGAGATCCATTCATGACCTGCGCCTGTCCTTGCTGGGCCTGGTTCATTAAACTGTGGCCAGAGTTACTATTGAGGAGGCCCGGGTGGGTCTGGTTGAAGTTAGCGTTCATGCAGATCCCAGGTCCCGTCTGCGACGTGGCAGGGCTGCTAGTCACCAGCCCCACTTGCTTTTGTGCTTGCGGATTCAGTGCTTGGGAAGCAGGGGGAGTGGGCCCGGAGGTGCTGGCTGCCTGCTTGGGCAGGCTGGGGGCTGCAGAATCTCCCTGGTTCAGAGGGCTCTTGCCCATGGCACCCAAGCTGGCCATGTTCGCGCTGTTCGGCTGCCCTTGTGCCTGGCCGCCCAGGCCTTGCTGCGCGGGGCTGCTGGCGCTGACATTTCCTATTCCTGGGTTCATACTAGAGCCGCCGCCTCCACGCAGAAGCTCCGACAGTTGCTTGTGTTTGGAAGCAGCATCTGGAACAAGGTTCCCGCTGTTTAAAAGGCTTAATTCTCCTCCATTGGGGATCAGCTCATCAGGAAGATCATTTTCCAAGTCAAACAATGATCCAAAATCTAGAAATTAAACAGAAATGGAAATGAGACACGAAGCAACCATAACGGCTTTCCAACTGTCACGTTACTACGATCTTAACCTAAAGGAGCACTTCACACCTAACACTAGCATGTCTTTTTTCCCACTGTTTTTATTTTTTTAATTTTTTTAAAAGATGTTACTTACTTATTTGAGAGAGGGGGACAATGTGTGAGAAAGAGCACAAGCAGGTGGAACTGCAGAGGGAGAGAGAGAAGGGAAAGGAGGAGGAGACGCTCCGCTGGGCAGGGAGCCCCAGGTGGGACTCGATCCCGGAGATCATGACCCGAGCGGAAGGCAGCCGCTTAACGGACTGAGCCACCTAGGAGCCCCAGAACACTAGCATGTCTTAACAGTAATGTCAAAAGGACTTGAAACTTCATTTGGGAAAATAAAAAAGGAAGAATATTTTTCAAATTCTGAAGAGGGAAAAGTTACAGAGATGAGAGGAGGGTTAGCCCCACTAGATGTCACCACATATTCTAAAACAGTAATTAAATCGTGTAGCTTGAGGAGAATTGTACATATACAAACTAAAGGAAATCAATGGGGAGTTAAACCTTCACTGAATTTGTTAAAATGTTTTTTAAGAATATATGTGTGCAAAAAAGTAACTGGGCATCTGGTTAAATGAACAGCAATTTGGGAGAATTAAGTAAAGCCTAACTTTAAGTGATTACATATTTAAAAGGTAAATTATTTAAAAGACCCCACCCAAGCCTAAAGAGAAAATGAGAGTTCTCCAAATGTTGAAGCTGCAGAAAATATAGATGTATAAAGAAACTAAACATAGTTAAAAGAAATAGTTCAACAACTACTTGTCTCACATGGAAGGGGCTGACATCAGCCATGCAGAAGGACGGGCAGCGCACGGACTCCCAAGTATAAAGACAGAAAGATAAGGATCAAAAAGAAGACAGAACAGTCAAGGGAAGAGACCATCCTTCCTGGTCATCAATGACAAGTACAGCAACTTCTTCCTCCTGGTCCCTCTCAAAGTGCCATTTCTCTAACATGTGGCCTGTGTGTCATCTCTAGTCCCTCGGTGACCACACTCTCTTCAGACCACAACACCCTGGCCACATGCGCGTGCGCGAAGGACGAGATGTGCAGAACACCACCAGAGCAGCATTGTGTGTAACATCAGAACAAGGGCGAACAACACACGGAAGCAGGTCGGCCTCAGAACCGCAGCCCTGCCTCCGGCTCCTACGTCTTAGCTCTAAGTCACCTAGACCTTCTGTGCCTCGGGGTCTTCCATCCGGAAACTGGGCAGTGATAATGGCCACCACATCTCACAGGGTCTCATGGGGACTGAATGAATGAATAAATGTAAAGCACTTCAACCGACAGTGCCTGTGGGTGGTTAAGTGTACCATCAGTATCAGCTGTTATCCAGTAACAGAAGGTTTAATAAATTACCATATAATCCTAGAAAACACTACACATCTGGGGTGCCTGGGTGGCTCAGTCAGTCGGGCATCCAACTCTGGACTTTGGCTCAGGGTCGTGAAATCCAGCCCCATGCTCAGCACGGCGTCTGCGTGACACTCTATCCCTCTCGCTCTGCCCCTGCCCCCACTCACTATATTTAAAATAAATAAATAAAACCTTAAAAAAATTATACCCCTACTAAATTAAGAACACTGTAAAAATGTAGGAAAATGTGTATGTGATGTAAAAACATGCAAATGGCACATCAAGTAAGATCAGAACTGCAGTGTGTGCGCGTGGGCAGTGGCTGGTAAGGACACCCCAAAATAAAGAGTCGCGCTGGCAGAAGTGGGGGGTGACGAGCACAGGAGGCTTTCTGCTGTTGTTGCAAACACAGCCCCCCGCCCACTTTGAGAAAACAACTGTCTGCTCCGAGGGGTCAGACCCTAACACCGCCTCCCCCACAACCTACTCGGGCGGCTGCTCTGCGGTTCCGCTAAGGAACAACCACACCTTCCCAGCCGCAGGAGCAGGAGTGACTGGGGAAGCCACCCCCTGTGAGCAGCTTCTCCTTGCGGGTGACACAATCCCAGCTAAGGGAGTCAACGGCAAGTTGGCCACGATATGTGGAGAAGGTCTTCCTTCTACTGGTAAGGGATGCTGGGGAAGAAGTCTCCCTTCCCTTCAGCACACTTCATGGTGGACCGGCGGCAGCCGCCCGCACACAGGAGAGGAGGCGTCGTCCCGCACACACCGTGGTGACTGCAGCGCAAACTCCAACGCCGGAGCGCCCCACCTTCAGATTTCTCACTAGAGGAGAAAATCCATTTCCTGTGATTTAACCCATTCTAGCCGAAGTTTTGTGTCACCCAAAGTTCAAACTCCTTCATAAGGCATATGAGGCCGTGAGGATGTGGCTGCTGACCACTTCTCAGCCCTCCTTTCCCCTGGCACCTTCTGATGCACCCTACCCTCCGGCCACAACAGGGAGCTGTCACATGCAACAGAAATCCTTCTGGATGTTCTCTCTTGTCTACAAAGCCACACCCCTATCTCTCACTCAGATTAAGTGCAGTGACTACTAAGACTTTCTCCGGGCCATCCCTGCAGAACAGACCAGTCCTTCCTGTCAGCCTCCGGAGCTCTCTGTACATCCATGTCCAGCAAACCACCTCTAACTAGCACATACCTATTTCAGCCTACCCGACTACAAGGAATTAGGGATTACTTGCAACTGCACACACACACACGTTTCTGCAGAACCTGTGAGATTAAGTTGCAGACACATGAGCCTTTCCTCCCAAGTATTTGACCATGAATCTTTTTTTTTTAATTCTTTTTGTTTGTTTGTTTTTTAATTTATTTGACAGAGAGATCACAAGTAGGCAGAGAGGCAGGCAGAGTGAGAGGAGGAAGCAGGCCCCTCGCTGAGCAGAGAGCCTGATGTGGGGCTCGATCCCAAGAACCTGAGATGATGACCTGAGCCGAAGGCAGAGGCTTAACCCACTGAACCACCCAGGCGCCCCTGACCATGCGTCTTCGAAGAACATCCTTGTACAAAAACACGGGACATTTATCAAACTTCGTAAATTTAACACTGATATAATACTTAATATACTGATCATCTTTACTCAAATTTAGCCAGCTATCTCAATAATGCCCTTTATTATTTTTTTTTTAAAGATTTTATTTATTCACTTGACAGAGAGAGAGAGACCACAAGTAGGCAGAGAGGCAGGGAGAGAGAGAGGGGGAAGCAGGCTCCCCAACAGGAAGAGAGCCCGATGCGGGGCTTGATCCCAGGCCAAGATCATGACCTGACCCGAAGGCAGAGGCTTAATTCACTGAGTCACCCAGGTGCCCCAATAGTGCCCTTTATTACATTTACTTTCCTGGTCTAAAATCCAATTCAGGACCCCAGTGCACCGAGCTGTCATGTCTTGGTCTTCCCCTTTTGTCTAGAAAGTTTCCTCCGACTTGTTCTTTCCTAACTCTGACATTTTTGAAGAAGACAGGCCAGTTGTTTTATAGAATGTCCCTCAATTTGGGGTTGCTTCCTCCTGATTACAGGACACGTGATTATGAAAGACACAGGAGTCGACTCCAGGATTTGGCAGACAGCTGAGACACTGCCACGGACCAGGGCTTTGTCCTAACAACTACCCAGCTTCTGCATCTCTAAGTGGTTTTGTGGGTGCCATTCCACAGCTTTTATGGCATGTTGCTGTCCTGAATCTGGATAATTCCACTAAGGTCTCCAGATAAAAAGAACACATTGGGGGCAGGGAAGGAGAACACATGAAATAAAGTAAAAAGAAAACAAACAACTCTACAACGTGACTGATGTTTCTGTTGCCTTCCAGACTTTGTCCACATGCATGCACATTTTTACTCTGTATCCTTTCCCTCTTTATTTTTTTTTTTAAGGTTTTATTTATTTATTTGACAGGCAGAGATCACAAGTAGGCAGAGGCGGAAGCAGGCTCCCTGCTGAGCAGAGAGCCTGATGGGGGGCTCAGCTGCAGGACCCTGGGATCATGACCTGAGCAGAAGGCAGAGGCTTTAACCCACTGAGCCACCCAGGCACCCCCTTTCTTTCTTCTTTAGAAGATTTTAAGTAATGTCTACACCCAACATGGGGCTCGAACTCATGACCCCAAGAACAGGAGTCACATGCTCTGCCAGCTCAGCCAGCCAGGCACCCCTACTCTGTATTCGTAAAACAAAACCAAACCCCAGCGTGTGTGGGATTTTAATGCAATGCTCCTCAATCTGGGAGCATGAAAAGGAAACTTCATCTAAACCAGCAACACAGGAGCCATTATGACAGAGACCGAGTTTCCTTTCCATTTGCCAGGGACGGGGTGAAGAGCCGGTGGCAAGCACTGTGTATCTTAGAAGGAAACGAACGGCAAATACTTTCGGTAGGGATCGACCTCCCAAAGCTCCCCGAGTGGCTCCTCCCTGCGTCTGGAAGCACTCGCCCACAGAGGGGGGCTGGGCCAGGACCAGAGCAGGTGACCCCAAATGAACAGTGCCGGAGTCCGCGTCCCCAACTCCAGGGTGGGAACTGAGCTGAGGAAGGAAAAGGCGCACCTGGAGGTGGGACACGCGCATTCAAACCCGGGCTCCATCAGCCAGCCCATGTCCTTGAGCAAATTGCCCAACCTCTGGTCGCACTTCCCCCAACCGCGCGGCAGGGACAATATCCCAGAGCTACCCGGTGAAGCTGGAACAGGTTATCTTACTCTATTCTTGCAGACAAACTTCAAAATTTCCTCCCTTTCATAATTCACCCACCATCCTGCCACTCTCAAATTTACCCACTTGGTCTTTCTTAATGGTTTACTGTAGCTGCACTCCACACGCACGTGTGACTCTGACAGTTGTCACGGGCGGTATGTCTTGGGCTCAGTTTTGGTTTGTGCTGCTCTGCCACACTTTGTCCACCTCGAACACTTTTCTCACCCTATTTCAGTCCAAACACATCTCACAGCTGTTTGGCTGTGGAAAGAACGAACTAACTCTGCTTACGTCCTCGCCTACCGGTCCAACGGCGTGTGCGCGCACCCACGAGCAAACGCACAAGGAGGGCATCTTTGTAAGAAGACAAGATGGGCTGTGCAGGCTGTGCGGAGGGCCACCCCCACTCAGAGCTCCACCTCTCTTCTTCCTGTGACTGTTTCCACGTGCATACGCTCCAGCTCACAAAACGGACAAAGGAGAGCGAAGGAGGAAAGCCAGGAGGATACTGCAACATCCCCAGTGATGCTTTCCGCACACCAAAGTGTCCCAACGCATGGCTGCGCAACACCAATCTGAATCACCGGAAGTTCCGAAGGTTCAAGATTGAGCATCACCACTCCCGATCCCAGGTAGCTTCCCTTTCCTCCACCAAGTCACCAGTGGCCCCAGGAGGGAGCAGAGCTGAGGCTAAACGAGACTCATGGGACCCTGCTTTCTAGGGGCTCAGCCTTGGCAGGAGAAATCCCCCTCACACAGCAAACACAGCCTGTCACGTGGACGCAGCCTCCAGGAATTTTCTCTCTTTTGGGGCTCTCTGGCTGCCAACCCAGACTCCATCCCTTTCATTAAGCTGAGTTGGGAGAAAAGGAGTTACCGGTTTCCCAGTCTCTGTCACACTCGTACAAGGCTGGGGCACCCACCGCACAGAAGGTCTTCGTCAAGCACGATCACAAGGGACCACTTTCGGACCGCTCAGAGAAACCTCACTCCGGGAAACAATCCCCCCTCAACCCCGGAAGACAAGGCATCCTAAACACGTACTAAGATCCATTCTTAGCCATCATTACCAGGTGTCCGTATTTCACCTTAAACAAGAGATGAACTACGCTCAGGCACTCTGAAGAAAGCGCTCCATCTTACAAATCAAACACCAGAAAGTGGCTGAATCCACCTGCCCAGCCTGTACCATGTGAAAGCAGTTTTGTTTGAAGAGCCTGTTCAAATGCAGCTAAGCAAATAAATCACCCACAAAACACATCCTTCCTTAGGTTTTTCTAACATCTCTACTTTCTTTCATAATACTTAATTTTTTTCCCTTTGAATGGCAACTGGGGCCCCAAATTCTCTGACCGGCAGAACTGATTTTTCTGTCCCAATGTATATATAAACCAGTTTATCAAATCTTGTATTAGCCAGAAGTAGGAACTCTTCTAGACTTTGCAGACATAATGAGTCTTAAAATCATACTATCAACTCTTGGTTATAACTCACAAGGCTGTTAAGGACCATGAAAGAGGGATCAGGCCCCCCACAAACAGCTCCACCCTGAATAAGCGAATGAATTCCAAAGAGAGCCAAAGTGACAGGATACAAAATAACACTGTTAACACTTCACTTGTTTAGAAGATATGAAGTAGTAACCCAAACATTTATTACCGGTTTAGTAAAAAAGAAACAAAGAGAACAAAATTCAATAATGAATTCTCTTAAAATGCTTCCCTGTTCCACTCATCCTTCTCTTAACCTCCCCCCTCTTTCCTGCAGGGGCCAGTCAGGTTACTTCTCCCTCTGTATACACCTCAGCATCCAGGCCCCTCCATCCTGCGGCCCATGTGAAGACTAAATGGCCTAACACAGAGTAAGAGATATTGCCTGAAAATCAAACCTGAGAGTTAAGAGTTTAGGTGATGGTTCATGTTCATGTTTCTCTACTCTTGAGCATGAGACCCCCCACCCCCGACAGACGTCTCCTCTCCCCACACCCACGCCCACTTCTCAGGGCAGCCCTCATTCTCTGTGAAAAAGTTTTTGTTTTTCCTTCCATCATCTTTTACATGTTCTTTAGCATTACTTGTACTATAACTCTGACTATTCAAATAGTCAGAACTTAAACCCTAGAAAGGCTAAGCACTTTTATTCATCAAACCTGGAAATTTTTACGAAAAGAATTTTAATTCCTAAGTAAAAACTGGATACAAAAATTAATCCAAAAAGGGTGATGCATTCTGAAAAACCTCCCATCTGAAGAAGAGGAATCCACAGAACGGAAAACACTTTCATAGGATTCTAATTCTTAGATGATCTGGAGACCATTCGAGACTTCCATGGTGTATTTATCAATACACTACCAGGGAGACACTCCTAACACAGGAACCACAGCCTGGTCCTGACTCAGGCCCCACTCTGTCACTTACGCTGTCTACACCCCCTGACGCAGGCATGAAACCGTACCACAGGTACACAGTACTCAGCCTGGCATGCAGTAAGGACTCGACACACATCAGTCGCTCGCTGCCGCAGCACCGTCTTCCAAGGCTGCTATGACATAGGGCTGGTACAGGGTTCGTGCTCAGTGGCTGTCAATTCTCTAAGGTAAAGTCCTAATAATTTGTGACAATGCTAGTGCAAGTACAGCTTACTCTGCTTTAAAACATGGTGGGGACTGTACAAATAAATAATGGGGCAACTCTTCAGCAACGCGGAATTAACTTTTTTAAAAGGAAAAGAGGGGCACCTGGGTGGCTCCATCAGTTGGAAGTCTGCCTTTGGCTCAGGTCACGATCCCAGGGTCCTGGGATGAAGCCCCACATTGGGCTCCCTGCTCAGTGGGGAGTCTGACTGCCCTCTGCCTCTGCCCCTCCCCCTGCTTGTGCTCTCTGGCTTGCTCTCAAATAAATAAAAATCTTAAAAAAAAAAAAAAAAAAAGGGAAAAGAAAACAACACTGTTTTCTTAGCATTTAGGCCATTACAAATAGTTTTGAGGGAGCAGGGCAGAGGGGGAGGGAGAGAGGAGCCCAATGTGGGGCTCAATCTCATGACTCTGAGAACATGACCTGAGCCAAAAATCAAGAATTAGATTCTCAACGTACTGTGCCACCCAGGCGCCCCACTAATAATTTCTATGTAGGCATTTAAACTAGTTCCCAAAAGACATCTAACTTTTTTTTTTTTTTAACAATGACTATTAGGAAATAATTAAAGTAAATTCCCTCTTAAATCTTCTGTGATTCAAGCTTTTTATGCAGATACACTACCCCCTAATTAGTACAGAATAATGAGATTTTACTTCATTCGGAACAGTGATCTTCTATTGAACGCAAAGTCCCGCCTCTCCTCAGAATCGCTATCTGCTTGGGAGCCGGAGCGGACTTGGCTGAGCGATCTGCCTCCCCCGTGCCTTCCTACCATGGGTACACGTCCTGGCTCCTGGGACTTCGCTCCCTGCAGGGCTAAGGGGCTTATCTGAGACTCGAACAAAAGTCTGCCCCTCAGAGGATTATAATCTAATTGAGGAAGAGAGGCCACGGACACCAATTTACAAGCAAGCGGAATAAGGAAGTGAACAGAAGCAAGAAAGGCTTCAGATGAGAGGCTGACTCTGAGCAGATCTTGAGAAGGAAAGACGCTGAGAAACACTGCACGTGGACAGGGCGGAGAAGGGAGCCGAGCAGACAGCACAAGCCGGCCGCTATGCCTCTGGTGGGTTTCAACTCCAGCATGGCTGGCTTCCCTCTGCAGGCGTGCGGGTGTGGTTCGGGAAGGAGGGACCCCACCAGAGCACTTTACAGGAAGAAAGGCCTTCTTGGGCGCCTGGGTGGCTCAGTGGGTTAAGCCTCTGCCTTTGGCTCAGGTCATGATCTTAGGGTCCTGGGATCGAGCCCCGCATCAGGCTCTCTGCTCAGCGAGGAGCCTGCTTCCCCCCCTCTCTCTGCCTGCTGCTCTACTTGTGATCTCTGTCTGTCAAATAAATAAATAAAATCTTAAAAACAACAACAACAGGGGCTCCTGAGTGGCTCAGTGGGTTAAGCCGCTGCCTTCGGCTCCGGTCATGATCTCGGGGTCCTGGGATCGAGTCCTGCGTCGGGCTCTCTGCTTGGCAGGGAGCCTGCTTCGCCCTTCCTCTCTCTCTGCCTGCCTCTCTGCCTACTTGTGATCTCTCTCTGTCAAATAAATAAATAAAAATCTTTAAAAAACAACAACAACAACAACAAAAAGAGAAAGGCCTTCTTGGGGGGAAGATCCATTGTCAGTGTCACTCATCATTCAGAGAAGAGTGTGTGAAAATAAATAAATAAAGGCCCAAAGTCTACTCGCTAATGCAATTGTTGGGTTGCAAGTTGTTAAGGCAATTCATTTATTAGACCCAAATATATATATAGCTAATTTATGGGACAAATACTCCTATTACCAAAGAATCCATCCTGGTGGACTCTTTTAGACGGAAACCTGATCAGTCAGTAGCTACCTGTGGATCTTCAGACACCACGAACTACACGGTCTCAAGTGAGGGGAGGACAGCACGCTGCTGCAGTAGACGACCCTCACTGGAACGGAACTACAGTACCTCAGAAACTGTGATGTAAGTCACAAGGGAAAAACCTGGTTTATAAAAATGTCCTCTATATAATTTTTCAAGAAAAAGTCTGCCCAAGAAGGATAGAGTCTACTTTGTATCATCATTTACTATTCAAATTTGAGCATTTTCTTTTCTTATTCACAAATGCATTTCATGGTTACTCTTTTCAGAGACCAAGAAATCTTGCTTCCCTGAATGTTTGCTATTTACCTTTCCCTTAAGGAACCCAAGACTGTCCTGACTGCAAGTCCTGTCACCCTAGACCTGAATCACCAGAGTCCTGGAATCACAGCCAGCCTCCTATCCTCACTCCACACACTCACAAGTTCCAGAAAGTGCTAGGACTGAGAGCTAGGAAGGACTACATGTGGTTTGTGTGCCGTCTCCCTCAGCCTTGTAGGACCAAGATTTTGAAGCCTTTTTAAGACAAAGGTGGGAAGAAGATGCTGTCACAGCAGGAAGCCACCACTAAACCAACCACAATTCACTTAGCGGCCCCCAAACGGTAACCAGATGATCTGGAGCAGAAGGAGCAGAAAGGGGTTCACTGTTCACCACCACCACAGCCGAGGGGGCACCGAGACCCAGGTGAGGGGTTGTCATCAGCTGCTGATCCACTCTGCACCTCCAGAGTCCTGGAGGATGAGCAAGGTTGGTAGCTGAGCTAGGATCGAACCTCTGCAGAAACCACCCCAGGCCCCTTCAGACTATTTGGCTACCGCGTAAGGAAAGAGCCAGGGACACCCAGAGACAAGTCCTCTGGCCCAAATGCTGGGAGCTGTGGCCAGCAGGCAGCGACCCCGAGTCAGGAGAAAGGGGGAAGACCACCGTCTGCACTTGCGGCGTCAGTGCGCAGCATACAAAAGTGGGCTTGTGTGTGGCCGACAGGAGCGCCCCTGGCAGGAAGTGAATGTATTACGTCCAAAAAGTACACCAACATCCAGACAACGGAGTGTAATTCAGCACTTGAAAGAAATGAGCCACCAGGCCACAAAAGGACACGAAGCACCTTAAATGCATATGACTACATGGAAGATGCCAATCTGAAAAGCTTACAGACTGTGTGGTTCCATCTACCTGATGCTCTGGAGAAGCGGAGAAGGCAAAACTATGGAGACAGTAAAAAGGTCAGCAGCTTGGTGGGGGGGGGCGGTTTGGACAGGTGGGAGTCCAGGCGGTTTTTAAGACAAAAGCGGGAACATACTCTGTATAATACAATGATGAATACATGTCATGATCCATTCGTCCGAACAGAATGTGCAACACCGAGAGTCTAAGGTAAAGTGATGCTGAGTGTCCGAGTAGGTTCCTCAGCTGTAACAAACACATGCGAGTGGGAGGGCCCATAATGGGGAAGGCTTGCACGTGGGGCTGGGGAGATGTGAGAAATCTCTGTATGCCCCCCTCAATTTTACCATGAACCTGAAGCTGCTCTAAAAAAGGTCTTCATGGGAAAAAGCACCACAGAATTATAGATAAGTTGCAAGTGACTAAGAGGTACAAAATGATGGAGAATCACAAGCTGAAGAGTAACTCGAGCGTCCATCAACGAGACTATGTTAGTAACTAATACACCCCAAACACAAAGCAAGGGCGATGCTGGATGTGAGCGTGCTGCTTCTCAAGCTTCAAGAATCCACCAACACGCACGCACTGGGGAGGACAATGTGATGATATGATCACAATTACCAGCGCATAGTCCTTTTAACCATCACTTCCCTGTTTAGGAATCTGTTCTATGGAGACACACACAACCGTGCAGGACTATTCATTACAGCCCTGTTTGTGCAAGAACAGGATTGGATGTAACCTCAACATCCATCAGTGGGGAGCAGATTAAAGCCATTACGGAGCAGATTAAAGCCATTACGGCACGGCTCTCATAATGGACACCAGTGACTATGGAAAGAGCCGACGCCGCCCTCCGCACGCTGCCATGCACCGGGGTGCAGCATGTATGCGGCATGCCACCTCCAGGAGAGGAGAGGGTAGGAAGCGGGCGAGGGAGCCAAGAACAGACCGCGTCTGCTCCACGAGATAAACCCTGGAGGGCTGCACAAGCTACGCACAGTGGTTACCTGGGGGCACCAGGCGGAGGGAGGGAAGGAGGGAGGCTTTCACTCTACAGCTTTGTGTCCCTCTGATTTTTGAACCCTGTGAATCAATGAATCATTTAAGTAATTAAGGAAATTGATTTTTTATGGCAGCCCCTGGGGTGTCCAGGCCCAGGTGATGAGTTTCATTCAGCCCAGATGAGGACATCCGGAACACTTCCAGTTGGGAGTGTTTGCAGTTTGAAGAGGAAATCTGAAACAGGCTCAGTATTAGTTTAAAATGGTTTTAATGTTCACATGAGCTTAAAAGGCAGGAAAAGAAAAAATACGTTAAAGAATGATTTTTCAAAAACTACTGTTGTTTTTTTTTTTCCTAAAGGAAAGTTACAATCTACATAGGACATTTTGCACCTGATGTAATAATGAGATGATGCCCACGTTGGGAAAGCCGGCAGCAGCTCGAAATACTCAAACATTAGGTGGCTGTCAGGTCCCACGGCTTCCAGCTCATCAATGGAGACACCTCTAATTGAAAGGGTTCTGTTAGAACTGGAGTAGTAACAAAGGAAGTGGTAACTGGACATCCCACTAAAACTCGATCACATTTTCCTATCTTTGGATGACGCCTCCAAGTTAATTTACACTTGTTCAAATCCTTCTTGCTAGAGGTCCAAGGGTTTTGCAACAGAACTAACCAAAACTGCACCTGTCACCATTTAACAGATTCTTCTAACCACAAAGACTAAGATGTTTTGCTTTGGATTTGATTTACTCTTTCACTAGTTTTGTGATGAAATTACGATGTTTATGGACCCTTTATTAAGCATTCAGAAGACTATAAAGTGCAAAGTGGAGAGCCCCCCCAAAACATCTTCAGTCCCCCGCCACCGAGAAAACCAATTTCTAGAGATTACCTTCTGGAAATCTATGTACACCCACTTTTTACTCCTAATAAGGACCTAATTATCATGTATGTTTTCCCTCCTTTTTAAATTTAGTAACCCTCAGACGTCTCTTCCCTTGGAAGGGAAGACTGCTTTCCCTTTCCCAAACTGCCACCGCAGGGGAGTCAGCCACTCTCCTCTCCTGAAGGACCCTTCCGTCACCTTCATGTTTTGCCAACTCTAGGTCAATTAACTAAATTAATGAAAGGTCTGGAGTTAATGTGAACATTCTTAGAAGTCCTACCAAACAAGAGACTGATTTTTACTTTATCTGCTTGGTGTACAAGTAGGTTGTTATACCAGAGATATGTGTATATCATTAATTAATAAGGTGACTAATAAAAACCTCTGGTTTTAGGAATCTCTTCCAGAAACTGGGAAACTATAAACAGAGCTTTGGTGCGAACTGGTTGCATGATGTGTAACATAATGACAGTAACAAAACCTCCGACAGTCTTCAGGGTGACACCAAATTAATGTTTTTGACAAACTTCAATTCTTCCTATTTATAGTACAGTGAAAACATTAAAATCATTTTGTGTTAAGTACAGCACCAAGATATTTTACCTTAAAAAAAAAAAAAAGGATTTTTAGAATGAAGCCTGCTTTTCAAACATGAGTATCTGCACCAGCTCTGAGATACTTCTCCATGAGGAGTGCACGGACATGTACGCTGTGCCACTCTGGCAGGAAGAGCACGAGAGAGCACATGCTGCCACCTGCACAGCAAGTTCTAGAAAAGTGCGCAAGTGGCCAGCGCGGGCTGCCTCTGGGGAGGCGGCCTGGGGGCTCGGGAGGCAGGAGAGGGAGGCCCTCTCCTAAACCTTCTTTCGTGCTGTTTACAAGTTTGAGCCCTATGAATAAATTACCCATACTGAAAATGATTTTTAAAAAAGCTTTTGAAAGAAAATTATGTTTGTACAAAAAATTCCTAACATCTTAAATAAGTACATGAATTCTGATTCATGGGGCTTTTCCTCTCACAAACAGGACCTGGGGTAAGAGAAGGCAGTTGTCAACTCTCCCAGCAGATAGGAACACGGATGGAAAAATACACTCTGGGAAAAGCTGATTTAGATTTCTGGAGAACAAATCGTGGTTGCTTCCTCCAAATACCCTGGATACAATGGGTCTCTCAAATTTTGTATTGTTTTTCAAACCCTAAAAAGATGATCTGGACTCCCTGGTCTGACACCGGAGGCTCTCCACAACCTTATCTTGCCACAGGTGCCCAGACTGACTCCCACAACAGTCCTTCCTCTATGAAGGTTCCCTGACCCACACAGAGTAAGAACATATCGCCGATTCGAGTGACATAAGCATTTAAATCTTTGTTGACTCCAAGAATGAAGCAGTACAGCGGAGACTGGCCCGCTCCCCACCACCACACCCAGAGCAGGACCACCCTGGCAGTCTCTGCCTCTCAGAAGTAAGACCACGTGGCCTCTAAATGGTAGCCCAGGGAGTGTAAACCAACAATAGAACTGGTTTCTGCAAAAACTGTTACCTGCTCAGGACTCTATCCCAGACCTTCACAATGGCTATTTACACTGTTCCCTATACCTGCAACCATACAGTACTCTCCACCCCCATCTGGTGTCCATCAACAGGTCTCCACACAAGTGACACCTCTCCCAGAAGGCCTTCCAAGACCTTTCGGAGCAGACTCTGTCCTCTGCCCCCACCATGCATGGGCACATCATGCCTAGAGACCTCCCCTCTGAGGTCCGAGGTCACACCCAACTACAGCTGACCCCCCACAAAGGCAGACACTGTATCTCCAGGGCTGACACCACAGTGTAATAAATATTTTCTAAATGGAAAGTCCTACATCTAAAGTAACAAATACTTTTGAAAGTGTCTTTAGAAGATGGTGCCTTGGAAGAAACTTCGTCATAAATATCTTCAACTATGAACGAATGACATAAATAAATGCACTGACAGGGGTGCTGTATACAATACAGCAGCCACTAGCCACGTGCCGCTGTTGACATGCACATTAATTAAAATTAAACAAAATTTGAAATTTAGCTCCTGAATCACATTAGTAACTGGTGATTCCGGTGCTGGGCAGTGCAGATCAGAACACGGCACCATCGCCTAAAGTTCTACTGGACGCTGCTCGCTCAAATACCACAAGAACACGGTCATTTCAGATGTCCCAATCGGCCCTCTTTCTGTGGAGAAGAAATCAGTTTTTCCTTACACTTTCGAAGTCTGAGAAAGTCACCAGAGCACGCTAAAACAGCCAACTATCTCCCAATAATTCAAATGATTCTCTTACAGATTTTTAAAGAGAAGTTCAACCCTGGGCAGACAGTGCTCTTCTGCGAACAGAACCCAACCCCATCATTACTAGAGGCACAACAAAAACAGCACAGAAGGTCTATGAGAGCTTCATGCCTTTTCGTCATAGTCAGTGAAAGCTGTTTACTAAAAATAAAAGATTTAATGTAAAGACACCCACAAATTAGGCAGAAAGGCTCTTACAGTTTTTGCCAGCAAAACCCACAAATCACCATACCCGAACTATCCAGAAGAATGGAAAGGAGTAAACTCCATTGCAACAGCTTCCAGGACAGAATCTGCAGGAGAGAAAATACCCCACAACACAGCAGAAACCTCGCTCTGAAGTGAATGCCACCGACACTTCTTTCATCCCATCGACCTGACTAAAATGCACTGTGATCCCGAGGCCATTTCTCCCCTAACACTGGTTTTAGAAAAAGACTTGTTTTTATGATTTCTCCACACTTGCTTTTCTTTTTCACTAAATCCTAACCTAAATCAACTCCTCGTGGAGAAACAATTCCATTTAGACTTCAATTTTCCAACAGAGAAGCGTTTTCAACTTCAAACACAGACTGGGTAAAGTCCGGTCTGTAGGATGCCTGCATCTCGGATTCCAATTCATTCTCCTGCAAGCTGGCGGAGACGACACTCACAGCAGCACTGGTGCAGGAAGAGAACCAGGCAGGGGTGGCACCTTCCCATTTATTCAGCGAGAAACTCCCGTGGATCTGGTTCGGGGTCAGACTCCGCACCTACATCGTCCCAACCCCCACCAGCCCACGAGGAAGGGCACGACTAAGGTTCCCCACACAATTAAAGACCAGCAACAGCTACCGCAGCCTGTTCTATACCAGGAACCACAGTAGCCCAGTATGAGGGCCTTTTTTTCCCCTGGAGAAAAAGATTGCTACCCTCACCTACCCAAGCTCCAATGTAAAGTCACTGGCCCAAGTCTCAGAAATGACAAGCTGAGATGCAGCGTCCCCTCCAAGCAGAGGCCAGGGCTCCTTCCTTAATACCACGCCACCCGCCTCCCATATAAAAAGCTCTGACATTTCCTTCAACTCTGAGTCATGGGTAGAAGGTTCTACTTTTAATCAGGTGACAAATACTCAAAATATTTTAATCCAAAGGAACTGGGTCAAGCTTTTACAGCCCATAATTGTCAAAGCAAACCCTAATTATTTGATAGATTTCTACAGTTCCGAGTGTCATCATTTGGTTTATAATCAAATACCAAAATCTCCTTATTTAAATATCATACAAGCCTCTCATAACAAAGAGGTTATTCTGTTTTGTTTTGTTTGTTTTTTTTGCCATCTCATTGGTTATTCTAACTACAAAGTTAAAACATGTATAAGTAGTACAGTTCTGGTTAAAAAAAAATCCAAAATATTTGGGTGGTAGGGCAAAGGGAAGCCTTTGAAATAATAAAAAGACTCTGCTTCACAACAGAACTGTACAACCCCATTAAACAGCTCACCACTGTTAAGAACCACCTACTGTCTACACAGTGGCACGGGTGGATCAGAAAGACGTGCAAATTAGTAGATTTTCAAACAGTAGCAGATGGGATACCTAGACACAGGAAAGTCAGATATAATCAGGTGAAATTTTTTTCACCATTAGATTTCACTAAACATCCCTTTGATTAATGGAAATGAAACATGGGGGGAATTGTCACATGGGATGATGTCTTTCTACAGGGAAGGTTTAAAAGGAAAGGAATTCAACTTTTAGACACAGAGCTCGGAGACAGCCTTGCTTCTGAAATTTAGAACCAGAAACACCCCAAAGGCAGTTTTTCAATGTGAGCAACAGTCATTCCCTATATTGTCTAAAATCGGGGGGGGGGGGGGGGGGAAGAAGTCACTTTTGCTTACTTGCGTGCCTTTCCTGCACCCGTTCCCTGCGTCTAAAGTGCTCTCCCGTAAATCTGAGTGATTCACGGCCCGGCCAGTCCAGGCTGGAGCTGGGCATCCTCCGCCCCGCTCCCACGGGACCCCACGTGTGGCTCCATCTCGGCGCTCCGGACAGAGGAGCACAGCCCCCACAGAAAGTCCAATGTACAAGAGGTCCCCAATAGGCACTGCTCCAAGGACTTAGATTTCTTCGTCAGGGATGTGCGGCAATGTGAGAATTTTCCTGAAAGCAAAGTTTAAGACTGGGCGGGACAAGTGTGGCAAACCTCCCCCAATTAACACTGGAGCCGTGCACGACCACGCCAGCCGCAAGGAGCCCTTCAGCCGTAGGACGGCGTTTCTAAGGACGGATGCACCACTAGGCAGCGGCCTCAGAGTGGGCTAGGGGACAGCAGGCACGTGTGCTGAAAACCAGAGCGGATGGCCAGGAGTTTGAGAGCTTAGGAGAGACTGTCTGGGACAACCAGAGGACTTCGATGAGAGCAAGCGGCCAAAGATCATATCCACAGGCCGTGCGCCGTGACACTCACGGAGACGAAACTGCTGTGAGCGGACAGGGAGCTTTTCTCAACACTACAGAAGGCACAGACCCCCGCGCTCTTCCCCGGCTGCCTGGCGCCTTGCTCTGTCGAGGTTTCCTCGGCTGATCAGGGGATCTCTGAGGTGTTACCCTCGCCTGGACATCCAGCTCTGGGCTTCTCCACGCAGGGACGTTCAGGGACCAGAACATGATACAGGAAGCCCTCCTGGACTGCCCTCTCTGACTCAAGCATTCTGGCACTTAATAGCCTTTTGTATTCTTGAGTTTTGCCTCCAAGGTTTTTTTTTGTCAACACAGTTCTAAGCTACTCAGAGCCCTGGATAAGAATCCTCTGTATGCTGCTACTTACTCCCTAACAGTACCTCAGACTGAATTGTTGTATCAATAGTAAAGAACCAGAATCACCTATCCATTTGCTGCTTAAACAACCCCATGAAAAATGCTTCAAGTCAGTTAAGAATCTTCAGAACACACCGCACCTCCTAAGTTTTTGCAATTTTAAAATTTCATGGTCCTCCCGTTCCTATTACAAAAACGTAATTGGAAATGGAGACAAGATCAATAGTCTTGACTACAGAATTCTTGGCTACATCCTCACGGATCGTGTTACACCACAGATTGGACGCACGTGCATGGCTACCGTCTCTGACAGATCCACCGACCAACGGGTCTCCTGTCCAAGGGACTGGGACTATGGGGCACGTTCACTTTTCAGGAGAGAAAACCGAGGATCCTCAGAGCACAAATCCCACATTACATCAGGGTCGCACACTGTGGCGCGAGGGCCAGCTCCCGGCTCCGACAGAAGTTACTAGCTCACTGGTACACAGCGGCGCCCGCTGGTGTACGTACAGGTGGTACGGAAATGGCAGTGTTCAGTAGCTATTAGTGACCATGTGGCCTGCAGAGCCAAAAATATGACCTCTGGCCCTCTACAGGAAGTCTGAGGACCCTTGCATTACATAAAAAGGGTGTGGGAATGAATGTGCAAACCAGAGCCCTGTACCCTAAGGCCCAGAGCCCCGCAGCATGTGAGGGCTCCGGGAAGGCCTTGCAGTAAAGCTGCTCCCAGCCTCGTGTGAGCACAAAACCTTTTCTGAGAAACGCTTCTTTGCATGCCTTCTAGTTTCCTTGGCATATACCCGGAATGCTGGCTTGAATTAAGATGGCAGAGGTGGTGTCCCGACTAATGGCACCCAAGAACTAAACTGGCCTAACGCGAGCTTTGCTCATCTTCCAGAGGTCACAACAAGGTACGTTCATCCTACCCAGGGAAGGCACATTTTGGCAGAGTCATTTTAACTCTTCTGTTTTCAAACACTCTAAGTAGAACACGACGTCAGCACTTACGTGGCCCCAAGTAATCACATACTTTGTCAGAGAGCCGCGGAGGCAGGAGGCAGAAGTTGTACAAACACAGCTACTGGTCGAAGCAGAAGCTCCTTCATCCCTTTCCAAGCTGTTTCCGTACCGTTTTAGAATCAGGGGACCACACTCCAATGACAAACAGGAGTGACGCCCGGCGGCCTGCTGTGCTGCGAGATACCCCTAGTGGGGTTCGTACTTACCTATCATCACCCCCAAGCAACTTCGACGGAGCCCTAGGTTATCCAAAAGTCCCTACTTTTCCAACACGTGTAAAGTAAAGCAAAGTCATGAAAAGCCCTGGCCCTAGAAGTCTCTATAAAAGTTTATGTTTCCCATTTAGCCAGAACTCGGTGAAGAGATGAAAAAAACGTGACTGGTCCTCAATTTTCCACTGTCACCACAGGAAGGGGGGGGGGCAAACTGCTGCACCAGAACCAGAGGGAAGGGGCAGCCCCTGCTGCTACCCCCAGTCAGAAGAACGCATCCCGCTCCCCCAGAGCCGGTGGCAGACCTCCCCCCGAGATGTACTCCACCTGCCGGAGTCACACTACTGAAACCTGCCAAGTACTGCAAGCTCGTAAACCCACGATTCAAGCAAATCTCACATTTATGGACGTGGAGTTGTAAAACGAAAATACAGTCATTTACTCTCCTCATCTAGGTTTGGTTCTAGTTTTGGGCGGATCACCTCTCCCGAGTCTGGCTCCTTACAGAGAACCGGCAGGAAGAGTGTCTTCCCATCCTGCCTCACAGCATGCTGTGAGGCCCGAGCTGAGGGGACAGGAGCAAAGCGCTCAGGTAAGTAACACACACCACATAAAGAACAGTTCACCGTTTTGTTGTGAAAGGTGTTTTGGTTGGCAACAGTATTCACTCCAGGCTTTCTTTAAATATGGCTTCCTATGGCATTTAAAGGGATTCACGTTATAAAGTGTAATCACAACTGCTTAGGGACACTTATATAGGATAGGATGAAATAGATCTATGTGCAGTTTTCAGAAGACAGCCTTAAAAAACTTGAACTAAACAAGTTTTTGTTGTATGTAAATCTGGCTTCAATAAAGCTGACCGAAAAAAAAAAAAAAAAAAGTTTACTGCTTGCATGGGTATTTTACTTCTCCCTCACTATTAAATCACGAATCCCTGCTGTTGAAAAACACTAATATGCTTTTTTAATCTGGACATATTAAATAAGGAAGTTTCCAAAACACACAATTAACTATATACTGGAAACACACAGTCGTGCCTCTTCCAATGGGTGCCAAGTTAAGGAAAGACAGCACTTGCAAGAAACCATCTACACCTTCGATGTGGAACAAGAAGACGCGGCTTCCACGACATCTCATGACGTTAAATCCAGGGCCACTCCAGAGCTGAGGTGTGGGTGGGGTCAGAAGTACTATTTTTTCCTTCTCCCTCTTGCTACCCGCCTTCGGGGCACATTCTCTAGTTCTGTACCCTCTCCACACTCCCCTCAGAAGCACTCCCAGCCTCTCCTGTTTGTCATCAGCGGCAAGTGACATTTATCACTCAGAGATGCCACCTTACCTCGCTGGCATGCTTTAGGCACATCCACACTCCCCCTGCTAGATTGCAAGTGCCCTCCAGGGAGCTAATAAGCTCCCCAATGTCAGGAGTACTGTCCTCTCCACCCAACATCAGCCCCCCAGATTCACGCAACGGACACCAATGGCTCCCAAGGCCAGTTCCACAGACATGTACTGCACGGTGGCACTCCAAATCACTCTTGTTTCTTATGCCACCAGACCTCCTCCTCCTAAACCCTCAGCTCTTCCTATGCACAGAGCTCCCATCACTCAAATTTTATCACAGAAAGAAACACACCTTGCTCCACCTCGCACAACTTCCTCCTGGGAGCCTCAAAAATACATCCCCTCACAAATACGGTTGAGTCTCCCTACTTTCCCATCTAACCCAATGCCCTCACTCCTCTGAGTGTATGCAATGCGATTCCTTTCGTCCTTTATTTGCTTACCATATATCCTTAAGATCTCTGTCTCGGGGGCACCTGGGTGGCTCAGTGGGTTAGGCCTCTGCCTTCGGCTCGGGTCATGATCTCAGGGTCCTGGGATCGAGCCCCGCATCGGGCTCTCTGCTCGGTGGGGAACCTGCTTCCCTTCCTCTCTCTCTCTGCCTGCCTCTCTGCCTACTTGTGATCTCCCTCTCTCTCTCTGTCAAATGAATAAAAATTAAAAAAATTTTAAAAAAAAAAAAGATCTCTGTCTCGGACTAGCAGTTACGGGAAACAAGGCTGTACCTCATTTCACATGCCTGATGATGGTCCTTTCCTCGGCCCCACGCTAACAGACTCTTGCCCAATAACATGATGTGATGAATGTGTAACCAAGGGAACTCAACACAAGTATGAGCATGAATTTTATTCTTTAAATGATTTAAATTGGAGCTATTAAAAACTTTTTTTTTGTTCCACTTTTGGAAAAGAGTGAGCTCCTGCCTTGGGAGGATCGAGGTTAGAAAGGAAGGGGGGAAAAGGTGGCCAAGAGGGAAAAATCCTTTCAGATAAACTTTGTTGTGATTTAACAGTGCATCAAGTAAATATGTGACCATTCAATAACAGAACTACCCAAAAAGGCCATTCTCTCAGCTCCATCTTGGAAAGAACGGAATGTATATAGTGGGACAAGCCTTTCTGTTAAGTCTTGTGTTAGTAATTTATCCCTCTATAGAAAACACAATCTGTAATAAACTCCTTCAACAACAGCAAAGCTGCAAAGCCATTCAAAAAGTTACCAGTTTCGGAAGACAAGCTTCAAAGCTGAACTTGCCTGGTATGATCTTCGTTTCATATGATTAAAGACTTTTCACTCAAACATAACAAGATTAATGAAGCAAAGGAGATCTGTTTTGCAGTAAAAGGGCATTTAAATCATGGCTGTTTCCACACTTCTTACTTCAAACAAGTTGACTTGACAAAATAAACATCACATTCAATTCTTTATCAATTTAAAAAAAAAAAAAAAAGGGCGCCTGGGTGGCTCAGTGGGTTAAAGCCTCTGCCTTTGGCTCAGGTCATGATCCCAGGGTCCTGGGATCGAGCCCCGCATCCGGCTCCTTGCTCAGCAGGGAGCCTGCTTCTCTCTCTGCTTCTGCCTGTTGCTCTGCCTGCTTGTGTTCTCCCTCCCTCTCTCTCTCCCTCTCCCTCTCTCTCTGACCAATAAATAAAAATTTAAAAAAATTAAAAAAAAAATCTTTAAAAAAAAAAAAAAAAGCCTCTGCCTTCGGCTCAGGTCATGGTCCCAGGGTCCTGGGATCGAGCCCCACATCGGGCTCTCTGCTCTGCGGGGAGCCTGCTTCCTCCTCGTTCTCTGCCTGCCCCTCTGCCTACTTGTGATCTCTTGTCAAATAAATAAAGAAAATCTTTAAAAAAAATTAATAAAAATAAATAAAAATTTAAAAAATAGTATTAGTGACTTTTATGTCCCATGAGACTTATTTACTACCCCCGCCCACCATTCCGCAAACTGTATTTAAACTAGACAAGAATCTCCTTAGGGCGAATTTTTAAAGCCTACCTTAATATTCTAGGAATTGTGTTAAAACTGAAGCCACAGAATTGAAGTAGTTTTGTTTCAACAGGAGAAATGGGTTTTTTTAGACCATTAGTAGAAATATGCCAGTGGCCACAGAAATATCTGCACAAGCTGAACAGCTGTGTCTACTGCAAATCTGAGGGCACTGCTGCAGCAATATAATTCAATTTGGACCCATTCATTATAAACTGATTTTCAGATGCTGCTACTGCAAGACTGTACTGGAGAAACGCAGGCTGCGCTGGAGACAGAATTGTTCCCAGCGGCGCACAAGTTTTTACTGCAAAGGAGAGCTCTGAAAGAGGAAATACAGCTCCATCACAAGGGTACGGTGGACCAGCCCACAAGAATCCAGAGTTATTAAATGAATAGAAACTAAAATACTTCTTAAGCAACTGATGGGATTATCTCAGAAAGTTTTCAGAGACGCTGTTTCAAAGGACGTTTTATTTAATACCCTGCTTTAAAAAAAAAAAAAAAAATGGGCGGAGGGCAAAAACTGCAATTCCCACATTGGTTAACATATTTGTTTTCTACATCTACACTGTAAAAATCGCACCAGCTCAAGTGGACATTGTAGCCCAAAAGGATCTGCTACCTAACTTTCTTTTAAGGTTGTGCCTCTGAAATTAAACACACCAGAGCAACTTTGATGACATGTTGCTAACGAAGTCTGGGCTGGCGAAGTAAGTGACCGAAGAACGAGAGATTTCAGGATAACTGCTCAACATTTTCCCAAAGAGCACATTCCAAGAAACTTCCAAGTCTTAACTCCCAGGCTGGCTGCTGCTACGAGTGTGTCTTCTGGTCGCAGCGCTGCGAATTGTGCTACTAGTTCAGAAAACACTTTGGGTCCCCCCCTCCGCTGCACTTTCCCCTTCCCTAACCATGAAACCTACCCTGTGCTGTCATCCCTCCGAGCAGCCCCGCGTGTGCCGACGCACGGCGGCACAGGGAGGCGCGTGGAATCCCCACGAAGACGGGCACGCTCCACTTTACTTTTCCTCCCCGTAAGTACCGCTCGCTTTCGGCGCGCGGAGGACTCCCCAACTCCGGGGCCGGCCGCGAGCGCCCGGGCAGGGCCGGCCCCCGCTCGGGGCCCCGGCGCACCGTGGCTACAAACTTCCCCTCGGCCGGCCGGGCCGGGTCCCGGGAAGCGACTGCGCGGGCCTGCGCCTCGGAGAGGGTCTCCCCGGCGCTCACCTGCGGGTGGGGCCCCCGCCCCCCGCCCGGCCCCCCCTCACCTGTGCTGTCATTCGCCGAGAAGCCGGGCGAGCTGAGTTTGGCTCGTTTGGGATTGGGCGGTCCGTCCAGCAAGTTCTCGGCCATTTTCACCTGCTCGCGGAAACAGCCCCGAGCGCGGGCGGCCGGGCCGGCAAGGGCTCCGGGGCGGGGGTCGGCGCCGGCCCCGGCCGGCTGCGAGGGGAGAGGAGCGAGCGCGAGCCGCGAGCCGCGAGCCGCGAGC